>NC_058082.1:105702499-106002499 GCF_014858855.1 Bufo gargarizans | reverse complement strand
CCTCAGGTGAACACCGTAAAAAACAAACAAAAAAACGGTGTAAAAAAAGCCATTTTTGGTCACCTTACATCACAAAAAGTGTAATAGCAAGCGATCAAAAAGTCATACACACCCCAAAATAGTGCCAATCAAACCGTCATCTGATCCCGCAAAAATTATACCCTACCCAAGATATTTGCCCAAAAACTGAAAAAACTATGGCTCTCAGACTATGGAGACACTAAAACATGATTTTTTTTTTTCAAAAATGAAATCATTGTGTAAAACTTACATAAATAAAAGAATAGTATACATATTAGGTATCGCCGTGTCCGTGACAGCCTGCTCTATAAAAATATTACATGATCTAACCCCTCAGGTGAACACCGTAAAAAACAAACAAAAAAAACGGTGTAAAAAAGCCATTTTTGGTCACCTTACATCACAAAAAGTGTAATAGCAAGCGATCAAAAAGTCATACACACCCCAAAATAGTGCCAATCAAACCGTCATCTGATCCCGCAAAAATTATACCCTACCCAAGATATTTGCCCAAAAACTGAAAAAACTATGGCTCTCAGACTATGGAGACACTAAAACATGATTTTTTTTTGTTTCAAAAATGAAATCATTGTGTAAAACTTACATAAATAAAAGAATAGTATACATATTAGGTATCGCCGCGTCCGTGACAACCTGCTCTATAAAAATATTACATGATCTAACCTGTCAGATGAATGATGAAAATAACAAAAAATAAAAACTGTGCCAAAACAGCTATTTCTTGTTACCTTGCCTCACAAAAAGTGTAATATAGAACAACCAAAAATCATATGTACCCTAAACTAGTACCAACAATTCTGCCACCCTATCCTGTAGTTTCTAAAATGGGGTCACTTTTTTGGAGTTTCTACTCTAGGGGTGCATCAGGGGGCTTCAAATGGGACATTGTGTCAAAAAAAAAACAGTCCAGCAAAATCTGCCTTCCAAAACCGTATGGCATTCCTTTCCTTCTGCACCCTGCCGGGTGCCCGTACAGCGGTTTACGACCACATATGGGGTGTTTCTGTAAACTACAGAATCAGAGCCTTAAATATAGAGTTTTGTTTGGCTGTTAACCCTTGCTTTGTAACTGGAAAAAAATATATTAAAATGGAAAATCTGCCAAAAAAGTGAAATTTTGAAATTGTATCTCTATTTTCCATTAAATCTTGTGGAACACCTAAAGGGTTAACAAAATTAGCAAAACCAGTTTTGAATACCTTGATGGGTGTAGTTTCTTAGATGGGGTCACTTTTATGGAGTTTCTACTCTAGGGGTGCATCAGGGGGGCTTAAAATGGGACATGGTTTAAAAAATAAACAGTCCAGCAAAATCTGCCTTCTAAAAACCATACGGCACACCTTTCCCTCTACGCCCTACTGTGTGCCCGTACAGTAGTTTACGGCCACATATGGGGTGTTTCTGCAAACTACAGAATCGGGTCAATAAATATAGCATTTTGTTTGGCTGTTAACCCTTGCTTTGTTACTGGAAAAATTGATTAAAATGGAAAATCTGCCAAAAAATTGAAATTCTCAAATTTCATCTCCATTTGCCAATAACGCTTGTGCAACACCTAAAGGGTTAACAAAGTTTGTAAAATCAGTTTTGAATACTTTGAGGGGTGTAGTTTCTTAGATGGGTCACTTTTATGGAGTTTCTACTCTAGGGGTGCATCAGGGGGGCTTCAAATGGGACATGGTGTAAAAAAAAACAGTCCAGCAAAATCTGCCTTCCAAAAACCATACGGCGCACCTTTCCCTCTACGCCCTACTGTGTGCTCATACAGTAGTTTACGACCACATATGGGGTGTTTCTGCAAACCACAGAATCAGGGCAATAAATATAGCATTTTATTTGGCTGTTAACCCTTGCTTTGTTACTGGAAAAAAATTATTAAAATGGACAATTTGCCAAAAAATCTAAATTCTGAAATTTTATCACCATTTGCCATTAACTCTTGTGGAACACCTAAAGGGTTAACAACGTTTTTAAAATCAGTTTTGAATACCTCGAGGGGTATAGTTTTTTTGGGTGGTTTCTATTATGTAAGTCTCACAAAGTCACTTCAGACCTGAACCGGTCTTTAAAAAGTGGGTTTTTGAACATTTCTGAAAAATTTCAAGATTTGCTTCTAAACTTCTAAGCCTTGTAACATTACTTCTAAGCCTTTTTTTTTTTTTTTTTACTTCATTTTATCAGTGTCATGAAGTACAATATGTGAGGAAAAAACAGTCTCAGAATGGCCTGGATAAGTCAAAGCGTTTTAAAGTTATCAGCACTTAAAGTGACACTGGTCAGATTAGCAAAAAATGGCCTGGTCCTTAAGGTGAAATAAGGCTGTGTCCTGAAGGGGTTAAGCGCAAGTATCCTTTAGAGGAGGAAAAGCCCCAAAAATTGATGTCGCCATTTCTAAAGTATCGAAAAGATCATCTCTTCCCTTTAAGGATAATGGTGTGCTTAAAGAACCCTTAGATAAAAAAAGCTGAGTCTTTCCTTAGGGGAGCTTGGGAGGCCTCCACGTTATCTTTTCGCCCGACTATAGCGGCTACGGTTACGGCCATAACATTAGCTCTTTGGTTGCAGCAACTGGAGTTAAAAACATAGATGCCCTAGGGAACAGATTGTATCTTCCTTACCCACATTACAAAAAGCGGCTGACTTTTTGACAGACGCTTCAGTCGATACGATCAAGCTCAGTGCTCAGTTGGCATCCCTAACCAACTCCGCACTTTGGCTTAAGAGTTGGAGTGGGGGGGGGGATCTTGCCGCCGCAAAGATTCGTCACTACAAAAAACTTTTGTGTAAAAGGCTCTTTTCCCATAATAAAGGAAGTATTAGACCTTATAGAGAAAGATGTCCTGATTCCTGTTCCGCTAGGAGAACAATCCGAAGGCTATTTCTCCCATCTCTTTCTAGTTCCAAAGCCGGGTGGCTCTCACAGGACAATCATCAATCTGAGGGATTTGAACAAATTTCTTGTGTACAAAAAGTTCAAAATGGAAACAATGAGGAATACAGTCCAGCTTCTTTTCCCTCATTGTTTCATGGCGGTAATAGATTTAAAAAGATGCCAATTTTATATTCCTATGCACCAGGAATTTCAGAAATACCTCAGGGTGGTGATGGAGGGTCACATTCAACAATATCAGTTCCAGGCATTGCCCTTTGGCCTGTCCATGGCCCCAAGGATATTCAGAAAGGTTGTAGCAGAGCTGGTTTCTTTCATAAGACTCAAGAACGTGTTGAGAGTACCATACCTGGACGATTTTTTCATTATCGCAGATTCCCGGTTCAACTGCAAGAGGGACGTTCGTTTTTTGTGGCCCCGTTAAAATGAATGATTCCGCATACTGGCCGGGAAAAAAAATACATTTGTGTGAATGAGCTCGAACAGGATTTTTACACTATCCCTGCTGCGCTGTGCCTCGTGCAGGGGCTCAGATCGTAAGGCAGAGGGAGCCGCATCCCTCTGCCTAAGGCCTCATGCACACGGCCATTGTGCAGCTGTTCCGTGCATTAGGGACCGCAATTTGCGGTCTCCAATGCATGGGCAACATCTGTGTGGCGGCCGGGACGGATCGAGACCCTTTCAACTTGAATGGGTCCGTGATCCGTCCGCACTGCAAAAAAATAGAACATTCAAGTGAATGCGGGTAGCACGCGGCCGGTGCCCGCATATTGCGGACCCGCTGTTTGTGGGCCGGTCAACAGCCGTGTGCATGAGGCCTAACTCCACCGCAATCAGTGTTGATCGTGGCATCTGAAGCATGCCTCCCAAGTGTCCCTCTTTTGGAGGGACAGTCCCTTGTTTTGACCCATGTCCCTCTATCCCCCTTTGATCCTTAAAGGGAACCTGTCATGTGGATATTTGATTATAATCTAACTAATTATATACAATCATTAACTACTAAAAAGTGCCTTAGATGTATTCACTTACTGGTGTGACAGATGGTTACCTCATAATATACACACAAAGATGCCGCATGCTAATGAGCTGATTTGAGTCCAGCATGATGTCATTGAGTCCAGCGTATATTTAATTCAGAGCTATAGCCACTCCCCTGCCCACCTGCTGCTGATTCATATGGAAAATAACTGTCATTCAGCAGTAGGTGGGCGGGGAGAGTCAGGAGCTCATGAATATTAACGACTCATCATTATCATCTGGAGCTTTTCAATACAAGATGTTGGCAGATTGACTGGGTCAATTAAAGAAAGTGACCCAGCATTTTGCTAAGCGAATCAGTCACTTATTTATGTTGCCCTTAGTTAGGACACCATAAAACTGGTGACAGGTTCCCTTTAAATGTCCCCCTTTTTCATCTGGGGAATTAATGCATAAATATGCATTAAAAAATTTACTAAATTGCTCCTTACTAAAGTGTCTGTATAGTTTCTACTTGTATATTAGACCATAAAATCATTATTTTGTGCAATTTGGACCTTAAAATATCTATAATCTGATTATTTATCTGCTAATATTTAAATGGATATTGAAGCACAAGGACAACATTATCCCAGGGGCTCCACATAAAAATAAAAAAAAGGACTTAACCGATCCCCAGCTTCTGCAGTTCTGACGGAGTCAGTAATTATGCTTTGGGAGTTAGAGGCGTGGAAAAAAACTCACGTCATGCGTGCCGCCTGCACATAATGTCCCTCTTTCTAATTTTCAAAAGTTGGATGGTATGCTGAAGGGTTAAATGGCGGAGTTCGGCTGGATCGTCGATCCCCGTCATTGCGGCCAGGTGCCAGCGGGCTCCATACAAATGCGGGTACATAATCCCGTACAGAACCTGCTTTCATCACTGCACACTACGGTTTGCCATTGAGTTTTACACAGTAATAGTGGTCTCTTGATACCATACACCAATAGTGTTCTCTGTTAGGTCCCACACAGTAATTATGTCCCTTTTAGCCCTCACACAGTGACATTTGTGCTCCTCACAGAGCAATAATGCCTCTTTTGTGCCTTCGAAATAGAAAATGAGTACACTAAATGTAAATGAAAAAAAAAAAGAAATAAAAAAAGATGCTTGGCTAAACCTCGAACCACTATAAGCATATTGTGTGGATCCTCCTCTGGCACTTGCTGGGCTGCTTAGAACAGGGCATCATTAGGGGGCGTGATTATGTCACTGCATGGTGCTGCTTGCAGTCAGCTGCTGACATCACCTAGTCTCAGCAGCATAGCACAGACTGTGCTGCCTGCCAAAGGCCCAGATTCCTGGAGCTTACTATGGGACAGCTCGATGGTCTCCAGCTCCATCATAGCTTTCAACTGTTTCCATGTCCTGAGGATGCAGACACATTTGAAAGTAGTGCACATTTCAGAGGCACTGGCTCCATGGTTCCCACAAGGGTAAGCAATACTCTTGTCCACAAGGCGCTGATACAGTTAAAACCTGTGGTAGAGCAGAGAGCCATATACTTCTACCATGCACAGTATTGTAGGCCTCAAGCAGTGGATGGTGCAGGAGGCACAAAGACATAATGCAAGCTGTGCAGGGACTTGTTTGCTATGCTTTTTTGTTGATTATGGTTCATACAGTTCTTTTTCTGGGGGGAACAAAGGGGACAATTATGTGTGGGACATTTGGGGGGATTATTAATTAAAGAAGCACTGTCTGGGGGGCATTATAACTTTTTTAGGGCCGCACTCAGGGAGCATTATTATTAGAGATCAGCGAATATCCACTTATGAAATTCGTTCACACTTAGGTTTTTTTGTAAAAGGTGACTTACATTATGGATTCCGTTACCACGGACCATAACGCAGTTCTATGATGGAATGCATAACGGAATGCCTTTAGAGGCATTCCGTTATTTATTCCGTCATAATAGAAGTCTATGGGCTGCAAAACGGATCCGTCCCGTTTCCGTTATGCAGGAGAGCCATCTCCTGATCCTGAGTCTTCTCCTGCATAACGGAAACGGGACGGATCAGTTTTGCAGCCCATAGACTTCTATTATGACGGAATGAATAACAGAACGCCTCTAAAGGCATTCCGTCATAGAATTGCGTTCTGGTCCGTGGTAACGGAATCCATAACGCAATTCACCTTTTACCAACAAACAAAGTGTGGACGAATTTCAAAATATGAAATTCGCTCATCTCTAATTATTATTTTCAACTGAGCATTATTGCTGGGGAAAAGGGCAAATGAGAATATTAATGCTTTGTAAGGGCCAAACAGTGGGCATTAGTACTTTGAGGGGGCACAAAGGGAGCACTGTGTAGGGCACTGAGAAAAATCACTATTGCTCTGTGGGGATACAAATATTACATTTTACTTTGTGGTGCACTAGAACTATCTAAAGCACTGTATACAGTATGTGGCATCATGCCACTACCCTATTATGTTTGAGAGGTAATATCTGTCACTATTATTTTTAGGGTTTATCTCTATATGGGATTTTGGGGGTGGAGTAATTATAGTTATGATGTTATTTATGAAGAACATGATTTTGGGACACATGGGCCGTATTTACAACAAGGTACGTGAGAGCATGTGCCTAGGGTCTCAAGAAGGAGGGGAGGGAGCACTTCACAGAGAAAACTAAGGATTTATGGCCGTCACGTTTTGGCTCAGGATGCGTCCCGGGTGCATTGCAGCAAACCCACGCGAGTAGGTACGCAATTTAAAAAAACTGAATGTGGTACCCAGACCCGAACTTCTTCACTGAAGTTCAGGTTTGGGTTCAAGGTTGTGTAGATGTAATTATTTTTCCTTATAATATGGTTATAAGGGAAAATAATAGCATTCTTTAATACAGAATGCTTAGTAGAAGGTCAATTGAGGGTTAAAAAATAAAAAATAAATTAACTCACCTCCTCCAATTGATCGCATAGCTGCCGGTGTTCCGTTAAATTATGGTACCTGTTAAAATCTGGTACCCCCGTCACTTCCGCTATGACGTACCGCTTGAAAAGGAGGTGTGATCGTTCAAGTCGGCACCAGATTGGCTGAAAAGAAGGCGTGTTGGCGCCTGCGCACAACCAACCTGGGTACCATAATTTTACGGGCCACCGCGCATGCGCGAACCAAATTGCATTTTGAACGCATACATCGCCTGTGAACGCGCGGAGGGAGGCTACCGTCGATTTACGGGCCACTGCGCGTACACAGGCGCTGGATGTAAGCATTCAAAATGCAATCTGGTTTGCGCATGCGCGGTGGCGCGTAAATCTACGGTACCCTCCCTCCGCACTTGTTCACAGGCACTGAAAGTAAAATTCCGGTACCCAGGTTGGTTGTTCCTCCCCTCCCTCCGTGTGTCCCTCCCTCCCTCTGCGTGTTCACAGGCGCTGAATGTAAAATTACGGTCCCTGCGTGCATCACTCCCTCCCTCTGCGCGTTCACAGGCCGGAATGTAAAATTATGGTACCCAGGTTGGTTGTGCACAGGCGCCAACATGCCTTCTTTTCAGCCAATCTGGTGCCGACTTGAACGATCACACCTCCTTTTCAAGCGGTACGTCATAGCGGAAGTGACGGGGGTACCAGATTTTAACAGGTACCATAATTTAACGGAACACCGGCAGCTATGCGATCAATTGGAGGAGGTGAGTTAATTTATTTTTTATTTTTTAACCCTCAATTGACCTTCTACTAAGCATTCTGTATTAAAGAATGCTATTATTTTCCCTTATAACCATGTTATAAGGGAAAATAATACAGTGAATAGACTTTTATCTTAGCAACCATGCATGAAAATTGCACCGCGTCCGCACTTGCTTGCGGATGCTTGCGATTTTCACGCAGCCCCATTTACTTCTATGAAGCCTGCGTTGCGTGAAAAACGCACACTATAGTATAGAGCATTCTGCGATTTTCAAGCAACGCACAAGTGATGCGTGAAAATCACCGCTCATGTGCACAGCCCCATAGAAATGAATGGGTCCGGATTCAGTGCGGGTGCAATGCATTCACCTCACTCATTGCACCCGCGCGGAAATCTTTCCCGTCTGAAAGAGGCCTAAAGGTAGCCATACAGCTAGCAAGAGTTCATATAAGAGATGTTTCATTTGTTTGCCAACCTGTGAACATGGACACATTTTTATACAGACTACACACAGATAATGTCTGCGTCCTGTCTGTTTTTCTTGCAGACCCACTCAGATCTGGATGGTGAATGCCATGATTTTTCCAATCATAGTATGCACCATCCATTGATGGAGATACCTTCAGACTTGTGCATTAGGATTATATTTTACTGGCAGTGGTGTAAGGGTACATTTAGATTACATATTTTTAACACAGTCAAAATTGCATAAAAAAATGCTTTTAAAACCGCATTTTGTGTTACCGGGTTTGTTGCAGTTTTGTGATGTTATTTGTCATGTAGTTTTTCCAGGTTAAAAATGTAACATCAATGTATTTCATTTGTATAAGGCCGCATGCACGCGACCGTTGTGTGTTTTTCAGTCCGCAAAACACGGATGGCGTCCCTGCGCGTTCTGCAATTTGCGGAACGGCACGGACAGCCTTTACATACAGTACAGACCAAAAGTTTGGACACACCTTTTCATTCAAAGAGTTTTCTTTATTTTCATGACTATTAAAATTGTAGATTCACACTGAAGGCATCAAAACTATGAATTAACACATGTGGAATTATATACATAACAAAAAAGTGTGAAACAACTGAAAATATGTCATATTCTAGGTTCTTCAAAGTAGCCACCTTTTGCTTTGATTACTGCTTTGCACACTCTTGGCATTCTCTTGATGAGCTTCAAGAGGTAGTCACCTGAAATGGTTTTCACTTCACAGGTGTGCCCTGTCAGGTTTAATAAGTGGGATTTCTTGCCTTATAAATAGGGTTGGGACCATCAGTTGCCTTGTGGAGAAGTCAGGTGGATACACAGCTGATAGTCCTACTGAATAGACTGTTAGAATTTGTATTATGGCAAGAAAAAAGCAGCTAAGGGCTCTTTCACACCTGCGTTATGGTCTTCCGGCATAGAGTTCCGTCGTCGGGGCTCTATGCCGGAAGAATCCTGATCAGGATTATCCTAATGCATTCTGAATGGAGTGAAATCCGTTCAGGATGCATCAGGATGTCTTCAGTTCCGGAACGGAACGTTTTTTGGCCGGAGAAAATAGCGCAGCATGCTGCGCTTTTTGCTCCGGCCCAAAAAACTGAAGACTTGCCGCAAGGCCGGATCCGGAATGAATGCCCATTGAAAGGCATTGATCCGGATCCGGCCTTAAGCTAAATGTCGTTTCGGCGCATTGCCGGATATGACGTTTAGCTTTTTTAGAGTGGTTACCATGGCTGCCAGGACGCTAAAGTCCCGGCAGCCATGGTAACGTGTAGCGGGGAGCGACATACTTACCATCCGTGCGGCTCTCGGGGGGCTTCAGAGTGACGTCAGGGCGCCCCACGCGCATGGATGACGTGATCGCATGGCACGTCATCCATGCGCAGCATGGGGCGCTCTGATGTCATTCTGGAGCGCCCCGGGAGCCGCACGGATGGTAAGTATACCGCTCCCCGCTCCTACTATGGCAACCAGGACTTTGATAGCGTCCTGGGTGCCATAGTAACACTGAAAGCATTTTGAAGACGGATCCGTCTTCAAATGCTTTCAGTACACTTGCGTTTTTCCGGATCCGGCGTGTAATTCCGGCAAGTGGAGTACACGCCGGATCCGGACAACGCAAGTGTGAAAGAGGCCTTAGTAAAGGAAAACAAGTGGCCATCATTACTTTAAGAAATGAAGGTCAGTCAGTCCGAAAAATTGGGAAAACTTTGAAGGTGTCCCCAAGTACAGTCACAAAAACCATCAAGCGCTACAAACTGGCTCACATGTGGACCGCCCCAGGAAAGGAAGACCAAGAGTCACCTCTGCTGCGGAGGATAAGTTCATCCGAGTCACCAGCCTCAGAAATCGCAGGTTAACAGCAGCTCAGATTAGAGACCAGGTCAATGCCACACAGAGTTCTAGCAGCAGACACATCTCTAGAACAACTGTTAAGAGGAGACTGTGTGAATCAGGCCTTCATAGTAGAATATCTGCTAGGAAACCACTGCTAAGGACAGGCAATAAGCAGAAGAGACTTGTTTGGGCTAAAGAACACAAGGAATGGACATTAGACCAGTGGAAATCTGTGCTTTGGTCTGATGAGTCCAAATTTGAGATCAACCACCGTGTCTTTGTGCGACACAGAAAAGGTGAACGGATGGACTCTTCATGCCCGGTTCCCACCGTGAAGCATGGAGGAGGAGGTGTGATGGTGTGGGGGTGCTTTGCTGGTGACAATGTTGAGGATTTATTCAAAATTGAAGGCATACTGAACCAGCATGGCTACCACAGCATCTTGCAGCAGCATGCTATTCCATCTGGTTTGCATTTAGTTGGACCATCATTTATTTTTCAACAGGACAATGACCCCAAACACACCTTCAGGCTGTGTAAGGGCTGTTTGACCATGAAGGAGAGTGATGGGGTGCTGCGCCAGATGGCCTGGCCTCCACAGTCACCGGACCTGAACCCAATTGAGATGGTTTGGGGTGAGCTGGATCGCAGAGTGAAGGCAAAAGGCCCAACAAGTGCTAAGCATCTCTGGGAACTCCTTCAAGACTGTTGGAAGACCATTTCAGGTGACTACCTCTTGAAGCTCATCAAGAGAATGCCAAGAGTGTGCAAAGCAGTAATAAAAGCAAAAGATGGCTACTTTGAAGAACCTAGAATATGACATATTTTCAGTTGTTTCACACTTTTTTGTTATGTATATAATTCCACATGTGTTAATTCATAGTTTTGATGCCTTCAGTGTGAATCTACAATTTTCATAGTCATGAAAATAAAGAAAACTCTTTGAATGAGAAGGTGTGTCCAAACTTTTGGTCTGTACTGTATAACTGCCTATTCTTGTCCGCAAAGCGCGGACAAGAATAGGACATGTTATATATTTTTTTGCGGGGCCACTGAACGGAGCAACGGATGTGGACAGCACACGGAGTGCTGTCCGCATCTTTTGCGCCCCCATTGAAGTGAATGGGTCCGCATCCGAGCTGCCAAAACGGTGGCTCGGATGCGGACCAAAACAACGCCCGTGTGCATGAGGCCTAAACTGGACAGCCAATAATCACATCACGAAACCACAGCAATCACAGTAAAACCAAGTGCGTTTTCCACAGTTTTTTCACAGCATGGTTAAAATCGTTTTATGTAGCTACTAAAAAATACCCTGTAAATTACATTATATGTGTGTATTGGTAGCCTGTGACAGCATTCTGACACCTTGGAAGAGTCAGATACTTTGGGCAGGCTGTTATTGGGCCCAGACTGGTTACTGATGAAAGGAAAGGGTTCTTGCTGGAAATGGATGTCAAGTGTATTGCACAATATTTTGTGAACCATTGGTGGCATGGAAGGGTTAACTACCTGGTTAGCGTGCGGGCCACACTGCGATTATCACCACGCAATCAAGTCCATTTTTATCCAAAATAGATAGATAGAAGTGCAGGCAGACTTCATGTCAGACACAGGACAGCCATCATAGAGAGTTAAAGGCAGCACGGTGTAGATTTTTGTGTGTACCTTGCTAGCAGTAGATGTGAGTGGCACTACCGATAAAGGTGCACCACCTCAGAGTCTGGGTCGGGCAGAGACGCAAATGAGCACTGCAGGGGAGTAGAGGCCCGAATTAGAGGAATTAGAGGAAGCAAGAAACAGCCTAGTCCCCATGTTCTGATTGCGGCTATAGCATGTAGAGATCACAGGCCTGTGGACAACACCAGTCAGGCTGCCACCAGGTGCACCCTGCTGAGGCGACTGTGAGCAATAGCATGTACAGAACTTTGTGTAGTTCCTTGTGTAGCAAGGACAGGGATACCAAGACTATGAAGGTAGTTGAAGTGGTTGTGAGGACAGAAATACTGAAAACCAGAAGTGCCTGTTAGAGACTGTCTGTACTGTGTAAATCCACGACATGTGCATGGAGATAGTGGTGCCAACTACAGGTTAGTCATCTTCACCGCCGCCACCTTGAGAAGACTCCTGTCAAAGTGTGGATGCACCGCAAGCCAAGGGAGAGAGTACACTGTTGTCTCTTAAAGAGACAGTACTACTGTTACTCCTCCTGTTGCCACTGTTAAAGAGAATCTATGAGGGTATACTTGCCTAGTGTGAAACTGTAACCATTAAGCCTGTAGCCACTTGTAAGACCCTGTAACAGTCATACATGTTACTCCATGTGAGATCAGTAAATATTCTTGTTGCAAGTTTTATACATATGGACGGTATGGACGGATGCATGGAACCCCACGGAATGCTTCCGAGGGGTTTCTCTCCGTGCCTCCGCACTGCAAAAAATTGCATGTTCTATGTTTTTGCGGTGCGGATGGATCACGGACCCATTCAAGTTGCATGGGTTTGCATCCGTCTGCGGCAACCGCACAGATGGTGCCCGTCCATTGGGGACTGCAAACATGCCCACTCTGCCTTTTTGATGGCCAGACAGACCCCACTGAAATCAATGGACCTGTTTTTAACGGCTGTGCATCTGTCTAACGGCCATTAAAAATGGCTACAGGCCTTTCAGGGGTTAAAATAAAAGAAAACATTTGCTTCATCCAGTTGAACGCACCAGGACACTCGCTCCTCACTGGAAGCAGCAGTACCTGATGCTCCCAGCGTGATGATGATGATCACGTTGGAAGAGCAGGTCCTGCAGCATCCAGTGAGGAGTGAGTGTCCCTGCAAGAGCATGTCAGCTGGGTAGACACTAAGTGGGGCATTAACCCTTTCATGATATATGATGTACTAATATGTCAGGTCTTTAAACATGGCGCATGCTCCGCTCCCACAGCAGACACCCACCTGCAATTCGCGGTAATGACATCATGACATTACATCACATGATGTCATGATGCCGGGAGTGTCAGGTCCTAGAGCCTCCAGTATGGATCAAGTGTTCCTTTATGGCAAGTGGATGAGGTGAGAGTTTTTTTTTTAACCCCTGAAAAGCCCTAACATACCCATTTTTAATAGCCGTTAGACATGTGCACTCCTGTCTAAACTACCGCTAAAAATGGGTCCATTCAAAGGGGTAACATCTTGCTGTGAATGTGGATTAAATTAGGACATGTCCTATTTTTTTCATGGCTGCTATTCAATGGCTTCATTTATGAAAACAGCCATGTGAATAGCCCCATAAATCACAATGGTTCTAAAAATGTCCGTTTGATAACCAATATAAAAATGGCCATCACGTCCGTTTTTCACGTTCTTGTGTATGAGGCTTAAATGTTGACTCTAAGGCCCATTTCACAGGAGCGTGAGGGATTAGGTCCGGATGCGTTCAGGATGCGTCCAGTGAAACTCGCACCATTATGCAAGCGAGTCCAGTCAGTTTTGTCTGCGATTGCGTTCAGTTGGTCAGTTTTTTCCACGCGGGTGCAATGCGTTTTGATGCGTTTTACACGTGCGTGATAAAAAAACATGAAGGTTTACAAACAACATCTCTTAGCAACCATCAGTGAAAAACGCATCGCACCCGCACTTGCTTGCGGATGCTATGCGTTTTTCACGCAGCCCCATTCACTTCTATGGGACCAGGGCTGCGTGAAAAACACAGACTATAGAATATGCAGCGATTTTCACGCAACGCAGAAGAGATGCGTGAAAAACAACGCTCATGTACACAGACCCATTGAAATGAATGGGTCAGGATTCAGTGCGGGTGCTATGCGTTCACGTCACGCATTGCACCCCAGCGCGGAAAACTCACTCGTGTGAAAGAGGCCTAACACCAGACACTAGTGACCCTCACTGTCCCTAAGGGCTTATGCACATGACCGTTATTTTAGTCTGCATCCGATCCGTATTTTGTGCGGGTCGGATGCGGACCTATACTCTTCAATGGGGGCTACAAAAGATACGGACAACACATGGTGTGCTATCTGCATCTGTCTGTTCGTTCCATTGCATCCACAAAAATATAGAACATGTCCTATTCTCGTCCACATTACAGACAAGGATAGGACTGTATTACTATGGGCTGGACTTTCTGTTCTGCAAAATGCGGAAGGCACATGGACGGTATCCGTGTTTTGCAAATCTGCAATTTATGGACCGCAAAACAGGCAACGGTCATGTGCCCTAATGGAAACCTTAAACTGCAATACTAAGTCAGTATCACACAGTTAGGCCTCATTCACATTTCCGTTTTTCACCAATGTGCGTTGTATACATTTTCCACTGACAGCAGATGCACCCCTTTATTTTAATGTCTGTTCACACATCAGTATTTTTTACTGACAGTGGGTCAGTAAAATAAAATCACAGAGACATGCACTACTTTGGTCCGTGATGTGGACCAAACACGCCCATTATAGTCTATGGGTCTGTTGAAAACACGGACACAACATGGTTGGTATCCACTGATAGGAGATGCTTTGGAAATTAATTTTCAGTTGAGCAACGTCCATGGAATACAGATGACACACAAAGGGCAAAAAATGGTCCCTCCGACCAAACACGGATCCTTCATGGAACAAAATTGAGCACACGAAACCTGAAGTGGAACTAGAACATCCACTAGAATAAGATTACATTACACTAGAAAGTCAGCAAAACTGGAGCAATAGAGTATTACTGCATTATGGCTCGTTCATACAAACGTGTGAAGCCTGTGCTGTGGTCCGCAATGCACAGGCACCATCCGTGGGGCAGAGGCATGGGGATCACAGACCCATTCACTTGAATGGGTCCGCGATCCTTCCGTTCCGCGAAAAGATAGAGTAAGTTCTATCTTTTTGCGGTGTGGAAGCACAGAACCCCAGATAGCACTCCGTAGTGCTTCTGTAGTGCTCCGTTCCGTTCTTTCATTCCGCATCTCCAGATTTGCGGACCAATTGAAATGAATGGGTCCGCATCCGTGATGCGGAATGACCACGGAACGATGCCCATGTAATGCGGATCCGCAAATGCGGTCCGCAATACGGCAACGGGCAGCACACGTTCGTGTGAACGAGACCCTAGACACACATATCATATGCTATCACCAGCAACAACCTACAACAAACCGGGATTTTAAGGGCTCGTGCACACAAACTTCTTTCTGTGTCGTTCCGTTTCTTTTTGCAGACAGTATGCGGAATCATTCATTTCAATGGGTCTGCAAAAAAAAATTAAGTTACTCCGTGTACATACACTCTTAGGGGCTAGCTGTTCTGTTCCGTAAAATATGGAATGCACACGGACGTCAAAATACATACGGTTGTGTACATGAGCCCTTAAGGAGAGTTCTCATCAGTGTTAGTGTCAGTGCATAGTTTCCATCTGAGATCTATTTAGATGGAAAAAAGTCATGCATGCAGTACATTTTTTTCCCCGTCTAAAAAAATGGATATCAGGAGGAATGGCTCAAAAGGATGCCAAATGTGCAACAGGATCCGTTTTTTTTACAGGATCTATTTTTTTCCCTTTTCCCACGACAGCACCACAGAGAGAGAGAGAGGATATGCCCCAAGGGACAGGAAACCTGCAGAATAAAAAGGTGGAGCCTCTCTCCCACCTCAGTGTGGTTTCCTGTCCCTAGAGTGGGAGACCTGCAGTTTCTCTTTCAGGTTCTTACCCATAAGCAAGGAAGTCGCAGAGATGCTCTGCAGGGCTATGATGTACATACCTGATGGGGTCTATAACCCATATGTTGGGCTGGCAAGACTCTAGGAGCTGGTGGTGGTCCGGGGATTCCACCTGGCTCTGGCAGCAGGCGCGTGTTTGCTCCTCAATGGGAGGGAGGCCACGCTGAAACATAAAGGAAATGGAAGCTGCCCCATGTGGGGTGTTGTATTCCTCTTCATGCGGCCGGGACCCAGCAGGGATTTGGGTCTTCTGGAGCAGCTTTTTCCTATGCATGTGGTCCAGAGGAGGAGATAGCGCAAGAAGTAGATGTCACTTCCAAAAAGTGTAGGTTTTACAGCAAATGTTTGTGTTTTAAGGCTTGGTTGACTGCTTCATGGTTTCAGGGCCTGGTTGGCTGCCTCATGGCTTTAGGGCCTGGCTATTTGCCTCATGGCTTTAGGGCCTGGTTGTCTGCCTCGGGGCTTCAGGGCCTGACTGTCTGCCTCGGGGCTTCAGGGCCTGACTGTCTGCCTCGGGGCTTCAGGGCCTGACTGTCTGCCTCGGGGCTTCAGGGCCTGACTGTCTGCCTCGGGGCTTCAGGGCCTGACTGTCTGCCTCGGGGCTTCAGGGCTTGGCTGTCTGCCTCGGGGCTTCAGGGCCTGGCTGTCTGCCTCGGGGCTTCAGGGCCTGGCTGTCTGCCTCATGGCTACAGGGCCTGGCTGTCGCCGGGGCTTCAGGGCCTGGCTGTCTGCCTCGGGGCTTCAGGGCCTGGCTGTCTGCCTCGGGGCTTCAGGGCCTGGCTGTCTGCCTCGGGGCTTCAGGGCCTGGCTGTCTGCCTCGGGGCTTCAGGGCCTGGCTGTCTGCCTCGGGGCTTCAGGGCCTGGCTGTCTGCCTCGGGGCTTCAGGGCCTGGCTGTCTGCCTCGGGGCTTCAGGGCCTGGCTGTCTGCCTCGGGGCTTCAGGGCCTGGCTGTCTGCCTCGGGGCTTCAGGGCCTGGCTGTCTGCCTCGGGGCTTCAGGGCCTGGCTGTCTGCCTCGGGGCTTGGCTGTCTGCCTTAGGGCCTAGCTATCTGCCTCAGGGCTTCAGGGCCTGACTGTCTGCCTCTTGTCCTCAGGGCCTGCTTGGCTCCAGTGCCTAGTTGTCTGCATCTTGGCCTCAGGGCCTGTTTGTCTGCCTCTTGGCTTTGGGACTTTCTGGCTAGATGCCTTTGGTGTTATGTTGGTTAAGCCAAATTCTGATGAGGGTATGGTTGAACGCCTTTGCATCTATGCATGCTTGGTTGAATGTCTTGCTTTATACCTATCTATGGTTGGCTGTACATCTGTAACGTTTATGCCTGGTCGGCTGTACGCCTGTAGCGTCCATGCCTGGTCAGCTGTACGCCTGTAGCGTCCATGCCTGGTCGGCTGTACGCCTGTAGCGTCCATGCCTGGTCGGCTGTACGCCTGTAGCGTCCATGCCTGGTCGGCTGTACGCCTGTAGCGTCCATGCCTGGTCGGCTGTACGCCTGTAGCGTCCATGCCTGGTCGGCTGTACGCCTGTAGCGTCCATGCCTGGTCGGCTGTACGCCTGTAGCGTCCATGCCTGGTCGGCTGTACGCCTGTAGCGTCCATGCCTGGTCGGCTGTACGCCTGTAGCGTCCATGCCTGGTCGGCTGTACGCCTGTAGCGTCCATGCCTGGTCGGCTGTACGCCTGTGAGTCTGTGTGTGGCTGCCTTCCTGGCTGACTGCCTTTAGTATATGCCTGAATGGCATCATGTGCCTAGGTTGCAATTGCTTCTCTGTTTATGCTTGCAGGGATGTCTTCAGGGTTGATGGCTTCTGCCGCCGAGTCTGCAGGGTTGACGGCTTTTGCCGCCGAGACTGCGGGGCTGGTGTCTTCTATTGCCGTGTCGGCAATGGTGGTCTGCCTTGGGGGCAATGCAGGCAAGGTGAACTAGTTCTGTGACTATGTCTGGTTGTCTATTTGTGGTTAAGGGTCTACAATAAGCATAGCACTCCAACAAAGCCCTATAATGCTCTTGGTGAGGAGTGAGAAGATGGGCTGGACCATATTGCTTAGATGGCTTACAGGATGTGGGGCGTACCAACAAAGCCCTATATGGCTCCTGGTTGGGAGTAAGAAGATGGACAGGAACATTAAGTCTGGATGGCATACAGGAGGTATGGCGCACCAGCAAATCCCTATAAGTACTTGCCGCCCATCTAGTATTTCCCAGGGAGGCCCTGGAAGGTCGGCGGGGTCGTTCGTGCGGTATTTACGGCAGGGACCCTAGGGGGTCAGTAAGGTCCAGAGGACTCTTGGGGCCTGTTGTGGCAGATCCGTGAGCTTATCCAGGGGATGGATGCCACAGTACAACTCCATCATGGATGCCAGGTTGCGAGGAAATGTGGACGCCTACATTTCTTTTGGTGATGTAAGAGAGGGCCTCAAGTGGATCTTGGATCAAAGCATCTGTCTCGCAATATATTTTGCACCAAAGGAATCAGTGTTCAGCAATTGCCTTCAGTTGGATCATTCTTGTCAAGATAAGTACTTGTCTAAAATGTTTGTTAAATCTATTATGTTTACTTTGTTAAAATACTTGATGAGAAACCCATATGAGATTTGTTTTATAAATTTATGCTGGGGTTTAGTATAGTGTCCAGTATAAAAATTTCCTAAGTTTGGGGGTTCCTTATGCTTCCATCTGGGTATTCTTAGTTTAAGATTACCTTTCAAGCTCTTTTGATAAGCCCGGAGATTAGAAGGAAAGAGTTTTGTCGCTGCCTGGATGTCAGGAGATGCCTTATACGTTACGTAAGGGTAACCTAGGATTGAAGTAAGTCCTCTGCCCTTTTGGCATAAAGGTAAAGTGGGCTCAAAGAGTTCACTAGCCAGATGGATTAGGACAGTTATTTCCCTGGCTTACATCTCTTATGGAAGTTTTCCTGAGAGCACATGCTACTCGTGCAGTCTCTACTGCTTGGGCTGAAAGGGCTAATGCTTCTACCTTCTACCAGTCGCTATTGGCTTCAACTGAATCCTGTCTCTGATCTTCTATTTGGGGAAAAAGTCTAGAAGTGGTTACCCACCCTTAAGGAAGGGGTTTTTCTCTGTAATCTCTCTCTCTCTGTAGTGCTGTCATGGGGGAAGGGAAAAATGATGATTACACTCACTGGTAATCGGATTTTCCAGACCACACGACAGCACCCTTCCTTATTCCCTCCCTGGTGTTCGTGGTTCTTGGTTAAGTTGCACAGGGTGTAAACAATAAATAAATATACAGTGGATATAAAAAGTCTACACACCCCTGTTAAAATGCCAGGTTTCTGTGATGTAAAAAAATGAGACAAAGATAAATCATTTCAGAACTTTTTCCACCTTTAATGCGACCTATAAACTGTACAACTCAATTTAAAAACAAACTGAAATCTTTTAGGTAGAGGGAAGAAAAAAATATAAAAATAAAATAATATGGTTGCATAAGTGTACACACCCTTAAACTAATTTATTTTCTTGAAGCACCTTTTGATTTTATTATAGCACTCAGTCTTTTGGGGTATGAGTCTATCAGCATGGCACATTTTGACTTGCCAAGATTTGCCCACTCTTCTTTGCAAAAATACTCCAAATCTGTCAGATTGCGAGGGCATCTCCTGTGCACAGCCCTCTTCAGATCACCCCACAGATTTTCAATCTGGTTCAGGTCTGGGCTCTGGCTGGGCCATTCTAAAACTTTAAGATTCTTCTGGTGAAGCCATTCCTTTGTTGATTTGAATGTATGCTTTGGCTCGTTGTCATGCTGAAAGATGAAGTTCCTCTTCATGTTCAGCTTTCTAGCAGAAGCCTGAAGGTTTTGTGCCAATATTGACTGGTATTTGGAACTGTTCATAATTCCCTCTATCTTAACTAAGGCCCCAGTTCCAGCTGAAGAAAAACAGCCCCAAAGCATGATGCTGCCACCACCATTCTTTACGCTGGGTTCAGACCTGAGCGTTCGCGATGAAGTGCTCTGTATGCGCGATTGTACTGGCGTTTGCAATCGCCCATTGTCGCGCGTTCCCGTAGGAAAGCGCTGTAAAACGCTCAGGTGTGAACCCAGCCTTACTGTGGGTATAGTGTTCTTTTGGTGATGTGCAATGTTGTTTTTGTGCCAAACAAATCTTTTTGAATTATGGCCAAAAAGTTCAACCTTGGTTTCATCAGACCATAACACCTTTTCCCACATATTTTTGGGAGACTTCAGATGTGTTTTTGCAAAATGTAGCCTGGCTTGGATGTTTTTCTTTGTGAGAAAAGGCTTTCGTCTTGTCACTCTACCCCATAGCCCAGACATATGAAGAATACGGGAGATTGTTGTCACATGGACCACACAGCCAGTACTTGCCAGATATTCCTGCAGCTACTTTAATGTTGCTGTAGGCCTCTTGGTAGCCTCCCAGACCAGTTTTCTTCTCGTCTTTTCATCAATTTTGGAGGGACGTCCAGTTCTTGGTAATGTCACTGTTGTGCCATATTTTCTCCACTTGATGATGACTTCACTGTGTTCCATCGTATATCTAATGCCTTGGAAATTTCTTTCTTACCCTTCTCCTGACTGATACCTTTTAACAATGTGATCCCTCTGATGCTTTGGAAGCTCTCTGTGGACCATGGCTGTGGGATGCGGCTAAGAAAATTTTAGGAAAGACCAACTAGAGCCGCTGAACTTTATTTGGGGTTAATCAGAGGCACTTTAAATGATGTTAGGTGTATGCTGACTCCTATTTAACATGATTTTTAATGTGATTGCTTAATTCTGAAACACAGCTACATCCCCAGTTACAAGAGGGTGTGCACACTTATACAACCACATTATTATTATTTTTTTGTTTTCTTCCCTCTAACCTAAAAGATTTCAGTTTGTTTTTCATTTGAGTGGTACAGTTTATAGGTCACATTAAAGGTGGAAAAAGTTCTGAAATGATTTATCTTTGTCTCATTTTTTTTACATCACAGAAACCTGACATTTTAACAGGGGTGTGTACACTTTTTATATCCACTGTATATTTATTTATTTTTTACACCCTGTGCAACTTAACCAAGAACCATAGATGCAAAGGCGTTCAACCATACCCTCATCAGAATTTGGCTTAACCAACATAACACCAAAGGCATCTAGCCAGAAAGTCCCGAAGCCCAAAGCCAAGAGGCAGACAAACAGGCCCTGAGGCCAAGATGCAGACAACTAGGCACTGGAGCCAAACAGGCCCTGAGGACAAGAGGCAGACAGTCAGGCCCTTGAGCCCTGAGGCAGACAGCTAGGCCCCAAGGCAGATAGCCAGGCCCTGAAGCCCTGAGGCAGACGGCCAGGCCCTGAAGCCCTGAGGCAGACGGCCAGGCCCTGAAGCCCTGAGGCAGACGGCCAGGCCCTGAAGCCCTGAGGCAGGCAGACAGCCAGGCCCTGAAGCCCTGAGGCAGGCAGACAGCCAGGCCCTGAAGCCCTGAGGCAGGCAGACAGCCAGGCCCTGAAGCCCTGAGGCAGGCAGACAGCCAGGCCCTGAAGCCCTGAGGCAGGCAGACAGCCAGGCCCTGAAGCCCTGAGGCAGGCAGACAGCCAGGCCCTGAAGCCCTGAGGCAGGCAGACAGCCAGGCCCTGAAGCCCTGAGGCAGGCAGACAGCCAGGCCCTGAAGCCCTGAGGCAGGCAGACAGCCAGGCCCTGAAGCCCTGAGGCAGGCAGACAGCCAGGCCCTGAAGCCCTGAGGCAGGCAGACAGCCAGGCCCTGAAGCCCTGAGGCAGGCAGACAGCCAGGCCCTGAAGCCCTGAGGCAGGCAGACAGCCAGGCCCTGAAGCCCTGAGGCAGGCAGACAGCCAGGCCCTGAAGCAGACAGCCAGGCCCTGAAGCAGACAGCCAGGCCCTGAAGCAGACAGCCAGGCCCTGAAGCCCTGAGGCAGACAGCCAGGCCCTGAAGCCCTGAGGCAGACAGCCAGGCCCTGAAGCCCTGAGGCAGACAGCCAGGCCCTGAAGCCCTGAGGCAGGCAGACAGCCAGGCCCTGAAGCCCTGAGGCAGGCAGACAGCCAGGCCCTGAAGCCCTGAGGCAGGCAGACAGCCAGGCCCTGAAGCCCTGAGGCAGGCAGACAGCCAGGCCCTGAAGCCCTGAGGCAGGCAGACAGCCAGGCCCTGAAGCCCTGAGGCAGGCAGACAGCCAGGCCCTGAAGCCCTGAGGCAGGCAGACAGCCAGGCCCTGAAGCCCTGAGGCAGGCAGACAGCCAGGCCCTGAAGCCCTGAGGCAGGCAGACAGCCAGGCCCTGAAGCCCTGAGGCAGGCAGACAGCCAGGCCCTGAAGCCCTGAGGCAGGCAGACAGCCAGGCCCTGAAGCCCTGAGGCAGGCAGACAGCCAGGCCCTGAAGCCCTGAGGCAGGCAGACAGCCAGGCCCTGAGGCAGGCAGACAGCCAGGCCCTGAAGCCCTGAGGCAGGCAGACAGCCAGGCCCTGAAGCCCTGAGGCAGGCAGACAGCCAGGCCCTGAGGCAGGCAGACAGCCAGGCCCTGAAGCCCTGAGGCAGGCAGACAGCCAGGCCCTGAAGCCCTGAGGCAGGCAGACAGCCAGGCCCTGAAGCCCTGAGGCAGGCAGACAGCCAGGCCCTGAAGCCCTGAGGCAGACAGCCAGGCCCTGAAGCCCTGAGGCAGACAGCCAGGCCCTGAAGCCCTGAGGCAGACAGCCAGGCCCTGAAGCCCTGAGGCAGACAGCCAGGCCCTGAAGCCCTGAGGCAGACAGCCAGGCCCTGAAGCCCTGAGGCAGACAGCCAGGCCCTGAAGCCCTGAGGCAGACAGCCAGGCCCTGAAGCCCTGAGGCAGACAGCCAGGCCCTGAAGCCCTGAGGCAGACAGCCAGGCCCTGAAGCCCTGAGGCAGACAGCCAGGCCCTGAAGCCCTGAGGCAGACAGCCAGGCCCTGAAGCCCTGAGGCAGACAGCCAGGCCCTGAAACCATGAAGCAGTCAACCAGGCCTTAAAACACAAACATTTGCCGTAAAACCTACACTTTTTGGAAGTGACAGCTCCTAGGGTCTTGCCAGCCCACATATGGGTTATAGACCCCAGCAGGTATGTACCTCATAGCCCTGCAGAGCATCTCTGGGACTTCCTTGCTTATGGGTAAGAACCTGAAAGAGAAACTGCAGGTCTCCCACTCCAGGGACAGGAAACCACACTGAGGTGGGAGAGAGGCTCCACCTTTTTATTCTGCAGGTTTCTTGTCCCTTGGGGCGGATCCTCTCTCTGTCTGTGGTGCTGTCGTGGGGTCTGGAAAATCCGATTACCGGTGAGGGTAATCTTCATTTTGTCTTCTTTATTTTTTTTGTTTTTCTGATAGATCAGAAGCACGGAAAAATAACGGTGATGTGGACTCTCCCTAATAGGTATGAGATGATGAGACAGCAGGAGAAATGCTTCTGTTTGTAAGGGTGCGGCCACACAGTCAGGTTTCTGCATGCGGTTTTTGAATTGAAAAAATTAGGAGAGGAGTCATATCTTTTCTTAAATACTTTCTCTCCTTTTATAATCCACTCCTGATTCTGCCTTTCAAAACTACATGCAGAAACCTAGCCATGTGGCCGTACCCTAAGGGTCTCCGCAGTGATAATTATAGTCCATTAAATCAGTCATGCATGCCATCTGTCCCCCCCCCCCCCCCCCCCCAGGTACCCATCTTAAAAATAAAAATAAAGTATACTGCGTGGTATGCAGCTTTTTTAAAGATGCCTCTGCATGGAATAATACAGTCTGAAGTTCTATTCCGGGAATCAGCAACCTCCAGCACTCCAACTGTTCTGAAACTACAACTCCTAAAATCCTCCTTTCACTTCTGTGGGAGTTAAAAGAACAGGGCTCTGTTGTTGTTTTGTGGTCCATTTTCACCGATCCGTTGTTACGTATCTGAGTTTTTTTTTCTCTGATTTAAGTCCTTTTCTGTTCTGTTATTCCACAAAACATATCCGTATGCGATCAGGTTTTTGCGGATCAGAAACAGAAACAGTAACTTATTAATCACTAAACACATGAGCAATATGGTCTGGGCATAGCATTTCTACAGTATGGATCCGCAAAATACGGATGACATACGTGTGTGTTCCGTATTTTCTGCAGACCCATTGACTTGAATGGGGCCTCAGACCGTGATTTGTGGACAATAATATGACATGCACAGAAATACGGAAACGTAATGCACACAGAGTACCTTCTGTTGTTTTTGTGGACCCATTGTAGTGAATGGTTCCAAATACGGTCCGCAAGAAAAAAGGAACGGAAGCGGAAAGAAAATACGTTCGTGTGCATGAGCCGGAAGTGTCCATGCTGGCAATTGTAGCTTCACAGCAGCTGGAGTGCCGAAGGTTGCTGATCTCTACTCTATTCCATGTAGCTAACAAAATGGAACCCCTGCCAACTGGTGCCAAACAGCAGCCAAATGTTTTTGTGCAAGGACTATTAAGACACAATGGGGGTCATCTACAAACATTTTTATGCCAGTTTTTTTTTTGTGTAAACACTCATGTGACAATATTTTCTTACACTGGCGTTTTTGCACCATGCTCACCACTTGGGAGGAGTGGGCGTAGCGGGGCCGGGCCAGAGCTGGGATATTAGCCCCAGCAAATTTGCTAACATTTACGCCTGAAAACAAGTGAAAATGTTAGTGTAAGGCCTCATGCACACAACCGTTTTTCGGGTCCGCTTCCGAGCCTGCAGTTTTTGCAGCTCGGGTTTGGACCCATTTACTTCAATGGGGCCGCATCCTTTGCACCGTTCCGTAGCCCCGCAAAAAAATTATAGCATGTCCTATTCTTGTCTGTTTTGCGGACAAGGATAGGCATGTCTAGAATGGGCCGCCCGTTCCGTTCCGCAAATTGCATGAGGCCTAAAACTACTCCAGTCATAGGTTGGGGTCATTTTTACTTCTAGCACATGGTTTCATCATTAATTAGGAGAATCCTCTTGCAGCACAGGGGGGGGGGGGGGGGGGACAAAGATCGGCATAAAAAGCTCTTTGTAAACACAAGGCTGTACAAATCTCTGATCAGTTCTGACAAAGTTCATGCTACAGGACAAGGCAGGTACTACTCTAAAATCATAATTAGGACTCATGCACACGAATGTAATTTCTTTCCGTGTCCGTTCCATTTTTTTGTGGACTGTATGCGTAACCATTCATTTCAATGGGTCTGCAAAAAAAATGAAAGTTACTCCGTGTGCATTCCGTTTCTGTATGTCAGTTCCGCAAAAGAAATAGAACATGTCCTATTATTGACCACATTATGGACAAAGATAGGACTGTTCTATTAGGGGCCTGCTGTTCTGTTCCGCAGTCTGATGCCTAAACAACTTATTTAAAGGGGGTTAATCACCCCTGGGGACCTTCTCTGCAGACCACAGCGAGACCAGACCTGTGAGAATAAAACTTACCTGATCCCCGCTACTGGGTTTTGGCTCCATCGCTCCCTGTCAGCAGGCCCTCTTATGCCATGAGGCGAGATGAGTATCTCTGAGGGATGCGGCAGTTTACGACAGGGCACTGGAGCCTATGGCTCCCATTCCTGATGTTCAGCTCCGTAGGCCTCAGGCCACTAGCCCTGAAACCTATGAGGCAGTAGAATGGCAAAGGAGGTCGTAATGACAGCACCACAACCTCCTGCACCAGGTCACGGTGCATGTGAATACACCTTTACAACCCTGTTGCTCAGGCAAGATTGGAGCAGTTTTACAGAAATGATCGACCACAGGCCGAGCGCTGAGCAGATGACATAAGACGGTTTAGACTCTTCCCCACTCTTCTCTCATGGCAAATGGAGGAAATTGAGATTGAGAATGTTGAAATGTTTTAACTCTTAGTTGATGGTGATGTCAGATGTGCCTAATTTCATGAGTAAATTGGGTTAGATAGCCGTCGGCCGAACAATGGTGCAGATGATAGGCGCTGCTGCATACAATAATTATGCTGCATAGAGTAAATTGAGCTGGCTTCTAGAAATAAACAAGCTCTCTTGATTAATACTGCATGTCTGCCACCTATCAAAACCAATTTCTGAAATCCAATGCGCCACACTCCCCATTTATCCTTACTGGAGACTGTGATACTTAATCCTTTCCCATTAGCTAAGCCATTAGCTACTGATCCTATTATGCTGAGTAGTGGTGAAGAAGAAGAAGACGGGAGGACAAATCTGAATTCAAAGCAAAGATACATTACAGTATTTTATACAATAGAACATACTCATAGAGAACCCCCAGTGAAATAGATGGAAATGTAGACGCTTGCAGACAAGTCCGTGAGTCACTTAGCTGGCCCCTTTTGTGACTCGCATATAGTGCTCTATGATATATAAAATCTATATTGTGCTTCATTAGATTATTTGAAACATACATTATTTTTATATACAAGCACTTTGCACTGGAGAGAGTCTAGATTAGCCGTGGGTAACTGACGGACAGGGGTCACCTGACTTTATTCCGCTATCTGTATACAGGACAGAGCAGAGGACATAAATGGAGCTGTGTACTGTCTCTGTACTATAATATTCAGCCCCCATCCCCCACCGATACAGAGATAGCTAAGTGCTCACTTAGCCACTTCCATATGTCTCTCAGCTTGGCTGACGTCAAGGGTCGCATCTGAGACCCTGATAATGTGCTAGGTTAACCACTGCTAGTAAACTGCACAAGTTGTACTGAAACTAGATGACTAATGATGGCCAGAGGCAGGTTTCTGCAATCATCTCGCCTGGTCCTGTCAATCAAGAAGGAGAGGAAGCGGGGGGAGCAAGGGTGCACAGAGTGGCTTGGGCCCACCCTCGGTGCACTTAACTGCTTTTTTTTCTCTAGACTTGAAGTAACAGATTACTAAGTGAAATGTATCATCACATTCAGCCCAGCAAGCCCTGCAAGGCAGTGTGTGTGGTTTATCAGTGAGTTTCCTGGTGGCAGACACCCTTTGCCTACCTGTACACATTGTGGAATACGCAGGGGCGAAACGAACGTGGTTGCACCCTACCCTCCGGCGGGGGGAGAGGCCGGCTGCGCTCACATGTAACAGGGCTCGGCATTGTCACTGTACTTCATGCCGGGCCCCGTCAGAGCTATCAACTCACCTTCATCATATGAGCCCCAGGCCTCCAGCATCAAGCCCCGTCACTTCCCTACTAGATTTAGTCACAAATTAAATGGGTGGGCGGGGCTTGACTAATATCAGTTAGGCCCCTCCCACCCATTTAATTTGTGACTAATTCTAGTAGGGCAGGTGAAGGTGAGTTGAGAGCTCTGACGGGGCCCGGCATGAAGTACAGTGACAATGCCGGGCTCCGTTACATTCGATCCAAAGTTTGCCCTGGGGCCCATAGCCCTCTAGTTACACCACTGGGAATACGTGCATTTTTTCAGAGCTGATTCCTGTGTGAAAAAACGCTGCATATTACAGTACCAGCAAAGTGCACGAGATTACACAAATGTCATGTAGACTTTGTGGGTTTTTTCTCTGCGGAAATTGACCTGCACAGCATGTCAATTATGTTTGCAATTTTTTTAATGGAAGTGTGAGATCTGCAGCAAAACCACAACTAATCCGTACCAAAATTAAAAATTGCAGATTTTGGTGCAGCTATGATGCAAAAACTTATATAAATCCACACAGAAATTAGTGCGGATCTTATGTGCGTTCACCCGCACGCCTGTGGGTGGCTTTTAACTGCTGATCACAAATAAAAGAAACATATAAAGACCTATTTCCACAGGCCAAAGATCAATCAAACGATTGCACTTTCAAAAGCTCGTTGTCAATTATTGCCCCATGTAAACATGCTCTGCTTACCTTGCACAGCACCACGCATTGTATAGCAGCTGCGCTTGGTATTGCAGCTCAGCCCCATGCACTTCAATAGGACTAAGCGGGGCCTAGGCCATGTGACCAATAAATGTGACATCACATGGCCTAGGCAAAGCTGGAGAAGGCCGCGGGACTACTGTGAGCACCGCTGCCTTCTCAAACTGGTGACTGGCAGAGGTCTCGAATGTTGGACGCCCACTATTCCGATAATTATGACCTATCCAGAGGATATTAGTACAAAACACTTGGAAAACCCCCTTTAACATGGATGTGCTGGCGACAATATGCAAAGTGCATCTGCTCAAATAATTATTCATCACATACACTGCCAATGATTGCTCTATGTAAATAGAGCTAAACCGCGCAAATCAAATTGCTGTAAAATCGATTGTCACTAGTTACCAGCAAATCTGTCCACGTAGATGGTGTACACTTGTTATACTGCTCTAATTTCGAAATCTGCAACCTGTGATTTCTATCTGCTGAACTTTGCCCTTTAGTTATCTGGAAGTTGCTAAGGATTTGTCAACTTTTTACTTGTTTTCTGTCTTTGTTCTATGTGCTGTACCACCTGTGAGATTTGTGCCACCTGTGCTTTAGGGGTTATGCTATTAATAACACATACCCCTATACACGGGACAGGAGATAAGTAATTGCTGGGAGTACGCAATCACGACAATGGGGGTCCGCAAGTGCCGCCGAACTGCCCCATGAGAATGGAGCGGTGGTGCTCGTCCTCTACATTCACTATCATGGGACTTGCTACAAGCATTATATTTGGCAATCCCATATGCACACCACCGCTCCATTCTCATAGGGCAGTTGGTTGGCACTTGCGGACCCTCATTCTCGTGATCAGAGTCCCCCCTTCTTACTTATTTACACCCTGCCTAAAAAAAAAAAAACTATCACATTAGTGTATTGTCAGCAGGTTTGGCCAACAGTGTAATGTGTGTTGGGAGTTCCCAACTAGTCCCCTGACAGATGATGTAGGATGAAGAGAAGGATCGGGAAAACTGAATATTTTCGTCCAATCCTTTCTTTCTCCCAAACCAAATGTTCATGTGTATGAGGGAGTCAGAAGCAGCGTCGGACTGGCCAACCAGAGTACCAGAGGATCCTCCAATGGGCCCAGGTTCTCATACCATAGTGGGCCACAATGTCCAGGATAAAAAAAAAACATTTTCGAATTGCCTTTGGGGTTAATTATTCACCACTAGGGTCTATATCTTTCATTTAAAATCTATTAGACTTTATTGATGATATGGGGTTTGGACCTCAAGAATAATTTCCTCTGGTGGGCCCAAAGAACCCCAGTCTGACCCTGGTTGGTAGAGATAAGTGTTAGCTGAATGATCCCAGGTCTGGTATAGTAAAGTTCCTATTGAGCCCTGCCACAAGCAATTTTTTCATAGACTGCAATGGTAATTTTTTCCCAGCTTACGGAATATTAAATGGAGCCATTAGAAAGTACTTGTCCCTCATAATGGCTTAAAGGTTTTATTACCCTCTTTTCATCATAAACAATTTTCTTTTTTTCATCTTCCTTTTTACTCCTTGGCTTCCAAATGCCATAACTTTTTTATTTTTCTGTTCAAATAGGGGTGTTCGTACGAATGTTCGTTCCTGATAATCATCCCGTAAGAAGGCACCTTAAAACAGAAGAATGCTATTAATCACTGATAACACCTCGCCCATGTACAACTGAAGTCAGAAACAGCAGAATTTAAATGTAGAAATTATAATTGTTACTGAATCTATTCTCACAAAACTATATATCAAGCTGCTCTGCTTATCCTGCTCTATAACATGCTGCCTGCAGATTGCACTGCATTTCATGGTGAAAGGTTCTCTTTAATAGAAGTTCATCAATAATTTATATGTATGCTACTCTGGTTTAGCAAACACCACAACATGCTCATCCCTGCTGTTCAACATAACAACAAAGATAATTTGAGGGTGGGGGATATGCGGCACTCAAAATGAAGGATATGACTTGCTCAGCTTTGCATTGCAGTTATTGGTGGCTTTTTACTGATTATCCAAGGACTTTCACTTCATACACCAGGTCCTGCTCTAAAAAGCTTTCTAGTTGTCTATCAACCAAGTATATCCAAATAGGTCAGACAGAGGAAGCAGCATAAGCTCATATGGCACCAGCTGCCTCACCTGCTTGCTTGGCACAAGATCCCTGACCTAGATCCTACTCTGGCTACAGAGAATCAAACACTGTCTTCAAAGAAGCTGTTCTGATCTATCCAGGTGCCATTCCTTTCAGAACTAGCCACCGCTGTGTTGCAAAAACAATGTCATGAACTAGGCCAGAGAATGGGAGACCTAGAAAGACAAGCACAATGTTAAATTCTTAACCTAACCTACCATACAGCGTTAAATAAACATACAGGGTAATACAACACCACATACCTCTTACATCAAGTAATGTCTCCTCTGATGTTAACATTCTCTTTCCTTATCTTCTCCATTCGGACCAGACCACATGATGATTTCTTTAAGCTATCTCTTGTCTCTGCAGAGTTTGACACACACACATCTTAGTTTCCTACTTTTCCATCATCCTAACACCCCCAATTCTGTGCTCCCTAATACTATACTGAAGAAACAGATTATCCACACAGATAGTGTTTCCTAAAATAATTATTGGCACACAATGCCCTAAAAAATAACTGTGCCCAGCAAATATCATCCCTGATAGTAATAGTGCCGTAAACATAGTGTCCACCAAAAATAATTATTCTAAGCTGATACTGTGCCAGCTTGCTCCCACAGTAACGGTGCTCCCAAAAGTCCCATCAATAAAGAGAGAATTTTCTGCCAGAATGAACTTAGTGTTAACAATCCCCCCAATAGTAATAATGCCACCATCGTGCTCCAGAAGTAATAATGCCCCCATTGTGCCCATACTATTATTCATGTTCCCCATAGTCCCCAGTAGTAATAAAGCCCACCCTAATGCCCCTAGTAGTAATAATTCCCCTTTATAATGTGTCCCAGTAAAAAAACATGACCCCTAATGTGTGTCAGCACAAAACAAACTCCCTTATGATGTGTGCCTTCAAAAATACCCCTTTATAATGTGCACCAGTACAAAAAATGCCCCCTTATAATGTGAGCCAGTACAAAAATGCCCTTTAAGCCTCATTCACACGTCCGTGAAACACGGACCGTGTCTATACCAGTGTATTACTGTACTGCGGCGGCAGCAGGAAGCGCACGGCGTCATAGCAACTAATAACGCCATGCGCTCCTGCACTCAGAAGAAATCCAGGCTGGTATCGCACGGTCCGTGTTTCACAGACGTGTGCATGAGGCTTTAAAAAGTGTGCCAGAACAAAAATTACCCCTTTATAATGTGTGCCAGTGCTGAAAATTCCCCAGCAGAGCCAATGTCCCCATAGTGCTCCCGTCAACAGTTTTAATAATGCCCCCCGTAGTGGTCCAAAGGCATGGTGCCAAAAAAAAATAATAAGCAGTATTACTTAACTCCATGTGGCTGTCAGTGATGTGGTGCAGCCCTCTTCCGGCCTATGCCCTGAGATGTATGCAGCCCGACTCAGGCAGCGCGATGATGATGACGTCATTCTTCTGCCTATGACGGCTTCTGGTAGACTACAGGTACTAGTACCTGTAGTCTATCAGAGGGAACGGTGGAGAAGGGAGACATCTGAGGACAGCAATTCAGTTGAATACGGCCCTGCCGCATGAGACCATCGCCTCACCTGTGCTATCTCACTTCTTCAGATAGCACACAACAGACTGAGCTAGGGGCGGACCTAAGTCCAACTTCCTGTCAGGATCACCCACAGATCCATACAGAATTATACTTGGTACATTTCAAAACATTGAATAACATTACATAGCAAGAACAGTTTTCAAGTACCCTGTTCTGGGGTACTGCAAAAGGTTCCCTAACAAGAAAAATATAAATGCTCTGCAATGCCTCGGGGTCATAGCAAGAAGGTATCCTTGAGTAAGGGTGCTTGAAAATGCTACAGCTGGTGAGAGGGAGAGCCAGACATAGCATGATATATGGCTGGCAACTATAGGTTAGTGATGCTTGCAGGGGTGGACTGAGATCTTTAAGAGACCTGTGTGAAGTTGGCACCCCATGTTCTTAAATTTCAAAAATAAATACACCATTCGTTTGTGCCGCAAAAATGAACGTTTGTGCGGGTTCGGTTCCTGAGATATTGCGCATTAGATTTTTATGAAGCCCCGCCCACTTTCCACCTCATGTTCTTAAATGTCAAAAAGAAATACACCATTCGTTTGTGCTGGTTTGTGCTGCAAAAATGAACGTTTGCGCTTCTTTGGTTTCCGAGATATTGCGCGCTTGATTTGCTGAAACCCCGTCCACTTTCCACCCCATGTTTTTATATTTCAAAAAGAAATACACCATTCGTTTGTGCTGCGTTTGTGCTGGTTTGTGCTGCAAAAATTAACATTTGCGCTGCTTTGGTTTCCGAGATATTGCGCGCTTGATTTGCTGAAACCCCGTCCACTTTCCACCTCATGTTTTTAAATTACAAAAAGAAATACAGTAATACACCATTCGTTTGTGCTGCGTTTGTGCTGCAAAAATGAACGTTTGCGCCGCTTTGGTTTCAGAGATATTGCGCGCTTGATTTGCTGAAACCCCGCCCACTTTCCACCCCATGTTTTTATATTTCAAAAAGAAATACACCATTCGTTTGTGCTGCGCAAATGAACGTTTGCGCCGCTTTGGTTTCTGAGATATTGCCCGCTTGATTTGCTGAAACCCCGCCCACTTTCCACCCCATGTTTTTAAATTACAAAAAGAAATACAGTAATACACCATTCGTTTGTGCTGCGTTTGTGCTGCAAAAATTAACATTTGCGCTGCTTTGGTATCCGAGATATTGCGTGCTTGATTTGCTGAAACCCCGTCCACTTTCCACCCCATGTTTTTAAATTACAAAAAGAAATACAGTAATACACCATTCGTTTGTGCTGCGTTTGTGCTGGTTTGTGCCGCAAAAATGAACGTTTGCGCCGCTTTGGTTTCAGAGATATTGCGCGCTTGATTTGCTGAAACCCCGCCCACTTTCCACCCCATGTTTTTATATTTCAAAAAGAAATACACCATTCATTTGTGCTGCGCAAATGAACGTTTGCGTCGCTTTGGTTTCTGAGATATTGCCCGCTTGATTTGCTGAAACCCCGCCCATTTTCCACCCCATGTTTTTAACCCTGACCCTAGACCCCCCAGGTGTGCTGCAGCTAGCCCCCCTCCCACAACTTTTTTTGGGGTTACAAGCATATTATTTTATTTTTTTTCTGCGTACGCTGACTGTGGCCAGGACTCTTAGCGCCTGGCCACTGTTAGCGCATCGCACACCCCACCACTGATCAACTTCGGACGGTTGATCAACAAGTTTGAATAATTTTTTTTAAAATTTCACATTTTTGGGCCTTTTTTTATTTTATTGTCTGTTAGGTTTAGGGTAAGTTCCCTTGCTTCAGGGAGTACCACACTTCCATGGAGTACTAAATTTATGTTCCCCTTCCCCAATTTAGCCACTGACAATCGGATAAAAAACCATGGTTCTCAGACTTAAGACACTAAAACGAAAAAAAAAAATATAAAAAATTATTTAGTAAAACTAAAATAAATAAAAAAAGCTTACAAATTAGGTATCGCTGCATCTGTAAGAATCTGCTCTATAAAAATACCCCATGACCTAACCCCTCAGATGAACATGGTCAAAAAATAAAATAAAAACGGTGCAACTGTGATGTAAGGTGACCCAAAAACTTTTTGGGAACCGTTTTTTATTTTTTGACCGTATTTATCTGAGGGGTTAGGTCATGGGGTATTTTTATAGAGCAGATTCTTACGGACGCGGCGATACCTAATATATTTTTTAGTTTTGGTGTCTCAAGTCTGAGAACCATAGTTTTTTTATCCGATTGTCAGTGGCTAAATTGGGGAAGGGGAACATAAATTTAGTACTCCATGGAAGTGTGGTACTCCCTGAAGCAACCAATAATGCAGAGGTCCGGATGATTGGGCATGTGTCACACTGAGTAGTGGTGTCCTTCCGTATCCCCTTCCTGTGACACACTCTGCACCTTTTTTGGGTCCATCCCTTCATTCCAGTATGTGGGACCACACCTGGAAAGTGTTGGCCAGGGACGATCCGGGTGCCTCCAGTTCCCGAGGTACTCTGGCCTGCTCTTTCCCGGTCAGAAAAGATCAGGTCCTTGAGGACTGCCTCATAGATCTGAAGGAATTTCCCTGTGTTGCCAGCGCTCCGGGACAGCACAAAAGAGTTGTACAAGGCAACCTGTACAAAGCAGACCGCAACTTTTTTGTACCATGCCCAGGGTTTTGAGCATGGCGTTATATGGCTTGAGGACTTGATCAGATAGATCAACTCCTCCAATATACAGATTGTAGTCGACGATGCAATCGGGCTTGAGGACTGTTGCCGTGGTACCTCGCACAGGGACAGGGGTGATGCCGTTACCGTGAATTGTGGACAGTACAAGGACATCCCTCTTGTCCTTATATCTGACCAGCAACAGGTTTCCACTAGTAAGGGCACGGGTCACACCCCTAGGGATAGGTACCTGGAGGGGGTGGGTAGGGAGGCTGCGTTGATTTTTCCGCACTGTCCCACAAGTGGATGTGAATCTGGCGACGAGGGACTGGAACAAGGGGATACTAGTATAAAAGTTATCCACGTACAGGTGGTAACCCTTATCTAGCAGTGGGTGCATAAGGTCCCACACAAGTTTCCCGCTAACACCCAGAGTGGGGGGACATTCTGGGGGTTGAATTCGGGAATCTCGCCCCTCGTACAAACAAAACTTGTAAGTGTACCCTGAGGTACTCTTACAAAGTTTGTACAGCTTCACGCCATACCTCGCCCGCTTTGAAGGAACATACTGGCGGAAAATGAGTCTCCTCTTGAAAGCAATGAGAGACTCATCAACCGTGACCTCTCTTCCAGGTACATAGGCCTGCACAAATTTGGCCCCAAAGTGATCGATGACCGGCCTGATTTTGTACAGGCAGGATCACCTTGGGGGGGGACATGCTGCATTATCTGCATAATGCAGGCATTTACGGGTGGCCTCAAACTGGGTACGTGTCATGGCCGTACTGTAAAGTGGGGTCTGGTAGAGGACGTCCCCACTCCAGTAATGCCTGACACTAGGTTTCTTGACTAGGCCCATATGCAGCACGAGGCCCCAAACGTCCCCATCTTGGCTGCACAGACCGGAGTCCAGCCACCGGGCCTAGCCAAAAAGGAGCCCTGGTGTTGAGCAATGAACTGTTGGGCGTACAGGTTCGTCTGCTCCAACATCAGATTCACAAAGTGGTCACTGAAAAAAGACTAAAGTAGTCATATTCAGTGAAGCCCACTGTGGAAATCTGGATTCCTGGTTGGCCTACAAAATCAGGAATCACGGGCTCAAAACGCTCTGGGGTATACCAGACAAGTTCACCGGTAGGGGGCTCCGGTGGACTTAACTGGTGGGCTGGAAAACTAGTACGAGCCCCAGAGCTTCTCATACTAGTGTGGGCCACAGGGTCCCTAGCATGGCGGTCCCCTTACTCCGCCTGGCGGCGTCTCCGCCGCCTTGGGGTCTCATGATCATCGCTAGATGATGAAGAGGACGCGGATGACAAAAGGAAAGTGGGGTCATCCTCGTCCTCACTGGGGCTCTCGGACTCGGAGGCAAGCTGGACGTATGCCTCCTCAGCCGAGAAACATCCGGCGGGCCATAGGGGAGTGTGTGTGTGTGTGTGTGTGTGCGTGATAAAACTTTATTTGGTGTGCGTGTGTGTGGGGGGACGGGTGTTCGCGAACTTACCCTAAACCTAACAGACAAAAAAATTTAATAAAAAAAGGCCAAAAAATGTGAAATTTTTGTTAAAAAAAAATCTAACTCGCTGATCAACCGTCCGAAGTTGATCAGTGGTGGGGTATGCGATGCGCTAGCAGTGGCCGGACGCTAACGTTCATTTTTGCGGCACAAACGAATGGTGTATTTATTTTTAAAATGTAAAAACATGGGGTGGAAAGTGGGCGGGGTTTCAGCAAATCAAGCGCGCAATATCCTGGAAACCAAAGCGGCGCAAACGTTCATTTTTGCAGCACAAACGAATGGTGTATTTCTTTTTGACATTTAAGACCATGGGTGGAAAGTGGGCGGAATATCTCAGGAACCGAACCGGCACAAACGTTCATTTTTGCGGCACAAACCAGCACAAACGAATGGTGTATTTATTTTTGAAATGTAAGAACATGGGGTGCCAACTTCACACAGGTCTTAAAGAGGCCCTGCAAAAAATAATAAAAATAATAAACATGGCTCCATGTTATAGGCGGGTCCACCTAAACAGAAGGTCAAATTGACAGAAGGTGGGGCAAACAAATGCAGGCTTGGCCCAAACAAGCAGGAGGGGCTACAAATACCATAATGCAGTGCAAAATACCGCCCAAGCAGAACTAAATGCTATAGTATAGTCCAAAATACTGCCTCAGCAGAACCAAATACCACAGTGCAACACAATGTACTGCCCCAGCAGAAACAAATACCTCAATGCAGCACAACATACTGCCCCAGCAGAACCAAAATACTACAGTACAGCACAAAATACTGCCTTACCAGAACCAAATACCACAGTGCAACACAATGTACTGCCCCAGCAGAAACAAATACCTCAATGCAGCACAACATACTGCCCCAGCAGAACCAAATACCACCGTGTAGCACAAAATACTGCACCAGCAGCACAAAATTCCTCCCCAAGAGCTGCCTCTCTGTGGTGGCCAATGCCAGCTGCCACATTCTGTCCTCCTCCTCCAGTTGTCTAATTATGATATGGAGGAGGGGACTAAGGAGGTGAGATTTGGAACATCAGCATACTGTACGGTCATACAGGAGATTTCAGCACCATATGTCTTTTATATCCTGTGACATCTTCTCTGATGTAGATGTTCTCTTTACTCATCTTTACAATTTGGACCAAACCGCCATGATGTCTTCTTTCAGCTACATCTGCAGAGTTTGTTACCTAGAAATCTTAGATGTGACCCTGTGTTCCCCAATACAACCATATACTATAGTACAGTAAAAAATAGTGCCTCCAGTACTAATAATGCACCTCCATTACAACCGTACTGCATCTAATATGGATCTAGATCTGTAATAGCATCCCCCATAATCCTACAGTCCTGTCTAGAGTTTTCTCTAGTTATATAAAATTTAATAAAAGAGAAATCTCTAGAACATTTCCAAGAGCAGACACCACAATATACAGTTGTAAGAAAAAGTATGTGAACCCTTTGGAATGATATGGATTTCTGCACAAATTGGTCATAAAATGTGATCTGATCTTCATCTAAGTCACAACAATAGACAATCACAGTCTGCTTAACCCCTTAAGGACTCGGCCCTATTTCACCTTACGGACTTGGCCATTTTTTTGCAAATCTGACCAGTGTCACTTTAAGTGCTGATGACTTTAAAACGCTTTGACTTATCCAGGCCATTCTGAGACAGTTTTTTTCGTCACATATTGTACTTCATGACACTGGTAAAATGAAGTAAAAAAAAAAAATCATTTTTATTTATAAAAAAAATACAAATTTACCAAACATTTGTAAAAAATTGCAAATTTCCAAGTTTCAATTTCTCTACTTCTATAATACATAGTAATACCTCCAAAAATTGTTATTACTTTACATTCCCCATATGTCTACTTCATGTTTGGATCATTTTGGGAATTATATTTTATTTTTTGGGGATGTTACAAGGCTTAGAAGTTTAGAAGCAAATCTTGAAATTTTTCAGAAATTTTCAAAAACCCAATTTTTAGGGACCAGTTCAGGTCTGAAGTCACTTTGCGAGGCTTACATAATAGAAACCACCCAAAAATGACCCCATTCTATAAACTACCCCCCTCAAGGTATTCAAAACTGATTTTACAAACGTTGTCTCCAGCTGTTGTAAAACTACAATTCCCACCATGCCCTGCTGTAGGCTAATAGCTGTTGGCAGTCCGGGCATGCTGGGAGTTGTAGTTTTGCAACATCTGGAGAGCCACAGGTTGGCCATCCCTGCTTTAGGTGTTCAACAAGAATTTATGGAAAATAGAGATACAATTTCAAAATTTCACTTTTTTGGCAGATTTTCAATTTTAATAATTTTTTTCCAGTTACAGAGCAAGGGTTAACAGCCAAACCAAACTCAATTTCTATGGCCCTGATTCTGTAGTTTACAGTAAACAGCTGTACGGGCACACGGCAGGGCACAGAAGGAAAGGAATGCCATACGGTTTTATTTTTTATGGTGTTCATCTGAGGGGTTAGGTCATGTGATATGTTTATAGAGCCGGTCGATACGGATGCGGCGATACCTAATATGTGTCCTTTTTCCCCCCCTATTTTTTACCAATTTTTTTTAACTTTATTTGGGGAAAATGACGTTTTTTTTTTTATTTTTACTTGAAACTTTACATTTTTGGGGGGGAAAACTTAATTTTTTCAACTTTTTTTTCTGTCCCACTTTGGGACTTGAACTTTCGGGGGTTTAATCCTTTACAATGCATTCCAATACTTCTGTATTGGAATGCATTGGCTGTATGAGTAATACTGTGTGTATTACTCATACAGCTTCCGGCCTGTGAGATCCAGGGGGCTGGATCTCACAGGCTCGTCACCGGAAGGGAGCGCGATGCCTTCCTTAGGCATCGCGCTGCCTTCCATGCCATCGGGTCTCCCCTACAGCCGCATGGGGACCCAATGGCACCGCCCATCTACGCCACAAACCGCAGGTCTGAATTGACCTGCAGTTTGCGGCGATCGCCGATACGGGGGGGTCACATGACCCCCCCAGCGTTGTGACAGGATGCCCGCTGAATGATTTCAGCGGGCATCTTGTCACAATTAACCCCTGCCGCGCCGCAATCTACTTTTAAACTTAGGACGTACCAATACATCCTGAGTCTTTAAGGACTCGGGAAACAGGGCGTACCGGTACGCCCTAAGGGGTTAAACTAATAACACACAAAGAATTAAATGTTACCATGTTTTTATTGAACACACCATGTAAACATTCACAGTGCAGGTGGAAAAAGTATGTGAACCCTTGGATTTAATAACTGGCTGAACCTTCTTTGGCAGCAATAACTTCAACCAAACGTTTCCTGTAGTTGCAGATCAGACGTGCACAACGGTCAGGAGTAATTCTTGACCATTCCTCTTTACAGAACTGTTTCAGTTCAGAATATTCTTGGGATGTCTGGTGTGAATCACTTTTTTGAGGTCATGCCACAGCATCTCAATCGGGTTGAGGTCAGGACTCTGACTGGGCCACTCCAGAAGGCGTATTTTCTTCTGTTTAAGCCATTCTGTTGTTGATTTACTTCTATGCTTTGGGTTGTTGTCTTGTTGCAACACCCGTCTTCTGTTGAGCTTCTGCTGGTGGACAGATGGCCTTAAGTTCTCCTGCAAAATGTCTTGATAAACTTGGGAATAAATTTTTCCTTTGATGATAGCAATCCATCCAGGCCCTGACGCAGCAAAGCAGCCCCAAACCATGATGCCCCCACCACTATACTTCACAGTTGGGATGAGGTTTTGATGTTGGTGTGCTGTGCCTCTTTTTCTCCACACATAGTGTTGTGTGTTTCTTCCAAACAACTCAACGTTGGTTTAATCTGTCCACAGATTATTTTGCTAGTACTGCTGTGGAACATCCAGGTGCTCTTGTGCAAACTATAAACATGCAGCAATGTTTTTCTTGGACAGCAGTGGTTTCCTCTGTGGTATCCTTTCATGAAATCCATTCTTGTTTAGTGTTTTACGTATCGTAGATTCGCTAACAGGGATGTTAGCATATGCCAGAGACTTTTGTAAGTCTTTAGCTGACACTCTAGTATTCTTCTTCACCTCATTGAGCAGTCTGCGCTGTGCTCTTGCAGTCATCTTTACAGGACGGCCACTCCTAGGGAGAGTAGCAGCAGTGCGGAACTTTCTCCATTTATAGACAATTTGTCTTACCGTGGACTGATGAATAGCAAGGCTTTTGGAGATACTTTTATAACTCTTTCCAGCTTTATGCAAGTCAACAATTCTTAATCGTAGGTCTTCTGAGAGCTCTTTTGTGCGAGGCATCATTCACATCAGGCAATGCTTCTTGTGAAAAGCAAACCCAGAACTGGTGTGTTTTTTATAGGGCAGGGCAGCTGTAACCAACACCTCCAATCTCATCTCATTGATTGGACTCCAGTTGGCTGATACCTCACTCCAATTAGCTCTTGGAGATGTCAATAGTCTAGGGGTTCACATACTTTTTCCACCTGCCCTCTGAATGTTTACATGGTGTGTTCAATAAAAACATGGTAACATTTAATTCTTTGTGTGTTATTAGTTTAAGCAGACTGTGATTGTCTATTGTTGTGACTTCGATGAAGATCAGATCACATTTTATGACCAATTTGTGCAGAAATCCATATCAATCCAAAGGGTTCACATACTTTTTCTTGCAACTGTATTTGCTCACTTTTACGCAGCTGTAGGGTCTGGATGTTTCCTGACTGACGACCACTTCTCTGAATAGCTAAAAATCCCTGGAGATAAATCACCCATGTAATAAATATAGGCAAACCTTCCTGTGACTACTGCCATTTGTTTCTTCAGGTGGTCCTGACATCAGTCCCCCACCAAAACACCTACATGGCCATCAAAATTATTTGCAAAAAAGGGGACAACAAAGCAACTTTAATGCAAGAGCGTTGGATACTTCCTGGATGCCCAAGACTGCCCGTTTCTATGCCACATCTATGCTTCACATCAGTCTCAGGAGTGAGCCTATTTAATCACCGGGTATCTGTCTGGCGGCAGCGTGGAGGATTGAAACCATCTGTGTGGTTACTTGGACATCAAAAATGTGAGTAAATAACTGATCAGGAGACAGAAGGGCAAACACTGAAAAGAAAGTGACATGAGAGATCAGATAGGGAGCAATGTGGAGTTAATTCAGGCTGCCATAAACAGCACCTCCACTCTGCTGGTGGTGAAAGACACTTTGGTGAATACATAATATTAGGGAATTACTATTCTCTTTTCTTCACGTGTTATCTTATTTCATTACAGACACATAAAGCCAGAAAACGTCCTCTGTATAGAGACATATCTGTATCATAGACCTTGGGCTGGTCCAAGATGGCGTCACTTCCTCCAAGACTAATGGAGTGACAGGCACACGTATGTACATGGCCCCCGAGCTATTTGTTAAAAATAAGTATGATACAGCAGTTGAATGGTGGAGTCTGGGGATTGTAGTGTCTAGGTGGTGTGGGGTTTCGCTCTGGTAGACAGATTTAGCGGACGCAGTATAGAGGCAACAACAAGTTCTTTGGATCAAAACAGTTCAGTGTTTTATTCACACTTTAGGCAAGTGACAAAACAAGCAGTCATATTATAACAAAAAGTCACCTTGCGGTGTTGATGGTAATTCACCCCATGCGGCAATTCTGCCTCAAAGAGTCCTTGCTGACAGCAGCACCAACCTGTTTTCACGCCAAACAGGTAGCAAGCCTTCATCCAGACACCAGGCTCCCAGATCCCAACACAGAGACTCAGCTGCTGATCCCAACTGCTTATTTAAGGACACCCAGTTGCTGCCAAAACCCGGACCGGCATTTAAAATCCGGTCTGGTATTTGACCTCATCTGGCTGTAAATCAGCCCAGCAGCACATACTGGGAGGAAAATACCTGTTTTCCCAGACCAAACCTCTCACTGTGTCACAGTGGTCATCAGAGCACTTACTTCCCCACAATCGGCTGCTCCATCTGCCCGTCTAAACCCGGCTTTAGACATCATTATCTCCTGAATATACACCCCCAGTGGTCTGTGCTTGACTCTATCAGACACCTGGTAAGGTGAGGAAAAATAGCCGCATATTGTAGTCCTGGGGCTGACAACAGGGATCGGCCGTTATCCCTGAACTCACTGATTTATTGTAACATCTCTACACAGGCCTGTAAAGTACACACACATTAACATTACATAAATATAGATAGATGCAGGTATAGACACAGATATATCTTTAGATCAAAAGTCAGTATCTTAGATCAAAACCTTTTTTTTTTTTTTTTTACTTTCTGTGTTTTCATATTATGTTATATATGTGAATATGCAGATCTATCATACTAAACCTATTTAAGGTTGAGATGATCCTGAGGAAGGCAAAAGCCTCCTTGAGGAATGGGTCCCAGGTTCAAAGTCAATATCTATTTCTCCTGTCTGTGTCCATACTTGTGTTTATATATCTCTACTTGTATCTTTATGTCTATATATTTATGTCTATAGTTGTGCCTACACTATATTTGGGGTAAGGAAGGAATTCCTCCCTCAAAAAAGGACAATTGGCTCATTCCTCAAGGGGGTTTATAAAATAAAAATTAATATTACAATAAAATCTATAGAAATCAGGATAGATAATGGCTTTGAGCCTGGGATTTATTCTAATCGCCATATTTGTGGTTAGGAAGGAATTTTGCCCCTTACATGAGATTTATTGGCTTTTTTCTCTTAGGGGTTTTTGCTTTCCTCTACATCAACTCAGCCTTAAAATTCTCCTTCATAGAAATCCCACCTCCTATAACTAGAAATAACATTTTTTTTGCTCCATCCCTTACATCTAGGGGTTCGTGTCTTTATTTCCATTGGATGTCTGTGTAGTCTTCTGATAACTGTGGCAAATGTCCCCAATGTTGTCTTCTCCAAAAGTCAAGGAGATGTGCAGATTATTTGGAAAGTACCATATTTTCCGCTTTATAAGATGCACTTTTCCCCCCAAAAGTGGGGGGATTAATGGCAGTGCGTATTATAATGCGAATAGTGCAATCTTACATGGCTGACACATCGCAGGCCGCGCTGTGCTGCCTAGGCATAACGGCCTGCGATGTACCAGTTACACGTGTTATACACAGGGCCGCTATCAGGGAGGTGCCTGATCACAAGCTCCATCTTGGGGGGTGGGAGGAAGGGGTGGAGGCCTCCAACTGTTGTTGCGCTGGCGGCGGGGCAGGGTGCAGTCACTGTACTCCATTACACCGGGCCCCACTTACAGCAGTGACGTGATGCTGCTGGCCTACCTGCTGCTTTCATAGTGAGTACTACTACAGGTGAATAATTTAACAAAGCAGCGCCACTCCTTGAGGATAAACTGAATAGACTTTACATGTGAAGAAAGCTGTGAGCGGGGCCCAGTGTAATGAGGTCACTGTTCACTGTAAGGGTCCATTCACACGTCCGTAGTGTATTGCGGATCCGCAATACACCCGGCCGGCACCCCCACAGAACTGCCTATTCTTGTCTGCAATTGCGGACAAGAATAGAACATGTTCTATTTTTTCGGGAGCCGCAGACCGGAGAATCAGGGCTGCGCTCCAGAAATGCGGATGCGGACAGCACACTGTGTGCGGTCCGCATCTCTTCCGGCCCCATAGAGAATGAATGGGTCCGGAATCTACGGACGTGTGAATGGACCCTAACACACAGGGACATGAGGGGACACATTAATGACTGTAATACAGGAGGAAATGAGACAGTAATGACTGTGACACATACGGACATGAGGGGACCAGCATAAGGTGCCATATGTGTGTCATCCACAGTTCCCCCATAACAATGTGTCATCCACAGATCCCCCCCATAACAGTGCATCATCCATCAAAAGCACACCATTATTTTACTCCTCAAAAACCTCAGGTGTGTCTTATCATCAGGGTCTTAAAGCGAAAAATGCGGTAATCTTATGGGATCCTGACTGTCCTATGTCCAGTGAAGTGCAAAGGAGGGGGGGCTATCCGCCCGAGGTGCCCACTGTCAGGTGGTGCAAGAGCCCAGAAGCAATGAGCACTTCCATCAATACAGATAGAAGCCCTCACTGCTGGAGCACCGGGGGCTGCGGTCTTGTCACTCAGCTCCCCACGCTCTGTCCCTCTAGCACTGAATGATAAAGAAGGGAGACTTCTCCCTGCTCCGCCATTCGGCCTGCAGGCACAGATCTCATTGCTGGCCTGTGTGGGAGGAGCCTGCAGCCCAGGAAGCTCCTCCCACTCAGTGCTGCAGAGGAGAGCTGGATCTCAGCTTCAGGAACGGGACATGGTGAGCAGTTACTGTGATTTTTGTTTGTTTTTTTAACACAGAGGGGGCACAGGGGCCTTTACTACTGTGAAGGGGGCACATTAGACATTTCTACTATGGAGGGGGCACAGAATGCATTACTACTACGAAGGGCGCACAGAGGGCAATACTACTACAAAGGGGCACCGAGGGCATTACTATTATTAAGGGGGCACAATGGGCATTACTACTATGAAGGGGGCACAGAGTGAGCATTACTACTGTGAAGGGGCACAGAAGGCATTACTACTATTATGGGGGGACAGTGAGGGCATAACTACTCTGAAGGGGCACAGAGAGGATATTACAACTATGAAGGAGACACAGATAGGGCATTACTACTGTGAAGGGGGCACAAAGAGGGCATTACAACTGTGAAGGGGGCACAAAGAGGGCATTACAACTGTGAAGGGGGCACAGATAGGGCATAACTATTGTGAAAGGGGCACAGAGAGGGCATAACTACTGTGAGGTGACACAATAAGGGCATCACTACTGTGAAGGGGGCACAATGAAGGGATGAGTACTTTAATGGGGCACAATGTGGGCATAACTACTGTGAAAGTTGTAGAGTGAAGGCATAAATACTGTGAAAGGGCACAGTGTGGGCATAACTACCATGAGGGGGCACATATCTGGACAAAGCTACTGTGAAGGTTTGTACAATGTCCTATGTCCAGTGGCAAGCTAAGGGGGGGTCGTTCCACACCAGGTACCCACTCTCAGGGGGTGCCGGAGCCCCGAAGCAATGAGCACTTCCATCAATACAGATTAATTTTTTTTATACCTTCCCTCTACATTTTATGCCATATTAAATAATGGCATTAGAAAGTACAACTTGTCCCACAAAAAAACAAGCCCTTATACAGCTATGTGAATGGAAAAATAAAAATGTATGCCTCTATATTCATGCCTGGCGCTGTCAATCAAAGAGGAGAGGGAGCAGCAGTTGCAGAGAGAGCAGAGCGTCCAAGTGTAATGGCAACGCCCCCTTTGCTCCTAGAGGCTCATTTGCATATATTAAAACATAGTTTTTCTCAGCAATGCGGGCACATATGAACATGGGACCAACACAGATGCCTTCAGAAAATGCTCTTTTATGACCACCTTTTAGGTGCTTTACCTTGCACCAAAATATGCTACTTGTTTAGTGATACACAAAAGTGTCTAAAACATATAATTATGGCAAATATGTGATTGTTAGTGCAAACTTAGCCAGAATTCTGACTCTTTTAGCTCTTTCAGTACAACTCCACATGTTCTTTCTAAACTTCTATTTCTAGACTGTAGATTTTTTTATTTTCTGGACATGATTATGGGGGCAGCCATCTTGTCTGAGCTGCTTCAGCATTTAGACTCATACTTTATGGCAGCCACACAGACCATATGAACCTGTAATTTGGAGGTGTTCAATGACATCTATTGGAGAGTGTTCCAGGCGTGTCTAGTGACTAGTAAGGTTAGCAGTAACCATCACCTAGCCTGAATGGCGCTATTTCCATGTTAGTTTCAGTGTAAAAGTCCTATTAGACTAGCCAATTTTCAGGCCTATTATCGGGACCAAGTGTTCGTAGGAATGTTCGTTCCCGATAATTGGCCTGTATAATCAGGCCGCCGATCAGCAAGCAAATGCTCATTTGTCAGCTAATTTGCATCTTTCATCAGAATAAAAATTCATAGTTCCTGGTAGCACATCTCTCTCTTTCATCGAGGATGTGCGGCTGAAGATCATTATAACTGAATGGAGGAAGAATGACAGCAGTGACAATCGTTCCTCCCCCATTCACTAGTACATAGGCTGATGCAAGCAAAAAGTACCAATCAACGTGTTTTTCGTCAAAGAATGCTTGTCGTGCCCAAACATTGGGCAGTGTAGTAGGGCCCTAATCCTTTGATGATAATGAAATGACTACAGAAAAGTGAGCAAGTGTCAGCCTATTGTGAGGCTCGGTGGCCAGAGTGAAAACTGCAGGATTTTAAGAATATTTTCTAATATAGTGACATGGAAAAGGAAAAGTAAAAAAATCTACAAAAATGTGAAAAAAATAGGTTATTTGCTGTCGGTGCATTCCCTTTAACCCCATTAATACCAGTGATCTCTATCCTAAAGTGGCTGCTATCAATCACAGTTGCCCTTTCTGGGTGATCTCAGCTGTATTAGAAGTAATTAGACTTACTGTCACAGATTCATCACATATTTCCAGAACACTGTTTGTAATAGATATGTTTTTTTTAATCTTTTTTTTGTGTGGCGAGGCTGACCTACTTTGGAGGGATTAAACCATATCCCTGCAGAGCTAGACACTGCTGCTTCTCCGTCTTTTCTGAGCATCTTGCTCTACATTCTGCATACATTAAAATGTTTAAATATATCTGTCTATATATACAATGCTCTAGGTTGAAAAAACTGCCACTTTTAACTCTTCGGTATATAAGTGATAATTAATTTACAATTTGGTGACCAAAAATTAACAGCATCCTGAGAAATAACTGGCCACAGTGTTCACAGCAGACTATGAGTCATTATGATAAAAATACCCTGTACCTGTAGTGCAGCCCTGCACTGTACAGTGTATGCGGATTGTACAGACGTGGACAAAATTGTTGGTACCCTTTGGTCAATGAAAGAAAAAGTCACAATGGTCACAGAAATAACTTTAATCTGACAAAAGTAATAATAAATTAAAATTCTATAAATGTTAACCAATGAAAGTCAGACATTGTTTTTCAACCATGCTTCAACAGAATTATGTAAAAAAATAAACTCATGAAACAGGCATGGACAAAAATGATGGTACCCCTAACTTAATATTTTGTTGCGCAACCTTTTGAGGCAATCACTGCAATCAAACGCTTCCTGTAACTGTCAATGAGACATCTGCACCTCTCAGCAGGTATTTTGGCCCACTCCTCATGAGCAAACTGCTCCAGTTGTGTCCGGTTTGAAGGGTGCCTTTTCCAGACTGCATGTTTCAGCTCCTTCCAAAGATGCTCAATAGGATTGAGGTCAGGGCTCATAGAAGGCCACTTTAGAATAGTCCAATTTTTTCCTCTTAGCCATTCTTGGGTGTTTTTAGCGGTGTGTTTTGGGTCATTGTCCTGTTGCAAGACCCATGACCTGCGACTGAGACCAAGCTTTCTGACACTGGCTAGTACATTTCTCTCTAGAATTCCTTGATAGTCTTGAGATTTCATTGTACCCTGCACAGATTCAAGACACCCTGTGCCAGACGCAGCAAAGCAGCCCCAGAACATAACAGAGCCTCCTCCATGTTTCACAGTAGGGACAGTGTTCTTTTCTTGATATGCTTCATTTTTTCGTCTGTGAACATACAGCTGATGTGCCTTGGCAAAAACTTCGATTTTTGTCTCATCTGTCCACAGGACATTCTCCCAGAAGCTTTGTGGCTTGTCAACATGTAGTTTGGCATATTCCAGTCTTGCTTTTTTATGATTCGTTTTCAACAATGGTGTCCTCCTTGGTCGTCTCCCATGTAGTCCACTTTGGCTCAAACAACGACGGATGGTGCGATCTGACACTGATGTTCCTTGAGCATGAAGTTCACCTTGAATCTCTTTAGAAGTCTTTCTAGGCTCTTTTGTTACCATTCGGATTATCCGTCTCTTAGATTTGTCATAAATTTTCCTCCTGCGGCCACGTCCAGGGAGGTTGGCTACAGTCCCATGGATCTTAAACTTATGAATAATATGTGCAACTGTACTCACAGGAACATCTAGTTGCTTGGAGATGGTCTTATAGCCTTTACCTTTAACATGCTTGTCTATAATTTTCTTTCTGATCTCTTGAGACAGCTCTTTCCTTTGCTTCCTCTGGTCCATGTCGAGTGTGGTACACACCATATCACCAAACAACACAGTGATTACCTGGAGCCATATATATAGGCCCAATGGCTGATTACAAGGTTGTAGACACCTGTGATGCTAATTAGTGGACACACCTTGAATTAACATGTCCCTTTGGTCACATTATGTTCTGTGTTTTCTAGGGGTACCATCATTTTTGTCCATGCCTGTTTCATGAGTTTATTTTTTTACATAATTCTGTTGAAGCATGGTTGAAAAACAATGTCTGACTTTCATTGGTTAACATTTATAGAATTTTAATTTATTATTACTTTTGTCAGATTAAAGTTATTTCTGTGACCATTGTGACTTTTTCTTTCATTGACCAAAGGGTACCAACAATTTTGTCCACGTCTGTATATTATACTATGTTTATAGCACGTGCCTTGTGCTCTCCTCTCTGCACATAGGGATGTGGGACAGACAAAAAAGGTGTGTGGCCATAAGCCACTTCCTTCCACCTACCGTAATCCTTATACATAGGGGACAATCCGTTAGTGATCAGGACAGTGCATGGCCTCTCTGACTACCCTTACCTGAGTAATGTTTCCTCTAAGGGCTCATGCACATGAGTGTGTGTGTCCCATGCTGCGGAGTGCACGCTGTTTGAGGATGAGGACCCATTCACTTGAATGGGTCCGATAGCCGCAAGATACTTTTTCTTGCACTACAAAAATATTGGATTACACTTACCGGTAATCGATTTTCTTTGAGCCTATGACAGCACCCCTGGAGAGACCGCCTCCACCTCCCCAGGACAGGAAACCAGAATCAGAACCACCTTTTAAAAGAGGGACCATCCGCTCTACCTCCAGTCCTTTTTCAAGAACTAAGAAACATAACATCTTAATAAACCTAAACATTATATATTTGTCATTTTTATTTTTTGGGAAAGGAATTAATCGGGTGCTGTCATAGGCTCAAAGAAAACAGATTACCGGTAAGTGTAATCCAATATTTCTCTTTCGTCTATGACAGCACCCCTGGAGAATAGGCAAGATACTCTATCTAGGGTGGGACAACAGCATGAAGCACCTTCGGCCAAAGGTAAGGCCCTCATTAGAAGGTATCTGAAGTCTATAGTGCCTAAAAAAAAAGTATGTGGAGCGCTCCAGGTGGCCGCTCTACAAATCTGCTCTTTGGAAGCTGAAGCTTTCTCTGCTCATGAAGTGGAGACCGATCTAGTAGAGTAAGCCCCAAATCTCGAGGGCGGAATACCCCTCCCCAGAAGAGTAAGCTAAGGAGATAGCCTGCCTAATCCACCTAGCAATAGTCTGAGAAGAAGCCGCAGTAGACCTGAGGGATGCGTACTATCATGTCCCTATCCATCCCAGCCACCAGAGGTTTCTGAGGGTAGCGGCCCAGCTAGAAGGGGAAGTTCTGCATCTTCAGTTTCAGGCCTTACCCTTTGGGCTCTCTCAAGCTCCGAGAGTCTTTACAAATATTATATCAGAAATGATGGCCCACGTGAGGGAGAAGGAGATCGTCATTGTACCCTATCTGGACGATTTCTACTAGTTGCCCGGTCAGGTCAGGTTCTTCAAGGACAGATTGCCTGGTTGAGGGAGGTTCTGGAGAAACTGGGATAGAAGATAAACCTAGAGAAGTCCAGTTTATACCCAAGCCAGAGATGCCTGTTATCCCTTTCACTGCCGGGGTCACATTGGGGTCATAATGCTGTCAGTGTTATCCAATACATTCCAGAACTGTAAGGGTTAGGGTACTTTCACACTAGCGTTAGAAGAATCCGGCAGGCAGTTCTGTTGCCGACACTGCCTGCCGGATCCGGAAATCCATATGCAAACTGTTTTTTTCCCCCAGATCCGTTAGTTTTATGCATTGAAATACCGGATCCGTCTTTCCAATATCATCCGGAATAACGGATCCGGTATTTAATTTTTTCAAAACTAGAAAGAACTGCGCATGTGCAGACCGGAAAACGGGATCCGGCAATTTTCGGAACACTTGTTCCCGGATCCGGCATTAATACATATCAATGGATCCAGCAAGTGCGGTAGTGTTCCGGGATTGTGGCAAACCGTACAAGGGACGGAATGGAAGACAACCTGATGCATACTGAACGGATTGCTTTCCATTCAGAATGCATTAGGACAAAACTGATGCGTTTTTTTCCGGTATTGAGACCCTTTACCGGATTTCAATACTGGAAAAGAATAACGCTGGTATGAAAGTACCCTTTCCTAGCATCATAAATCAATATAATGGTATGTGACCCCGGTGGTATTCCCGGGGTCAGGCAAGTCCGCAGCGGAACACTCACTCGTCTGAAAGGGGCATAAGCCTTTGTTACTAGTGACCAAGAAAGTCAGGGATCTGGGAGCTGTTCCTCTTCAGCAAATTAACATTCCAGTATAGCGCCAAATAATTTGCCATAATTCATTTTATGGTAATATCCCTGGGATCTAGGGTAGAGAACGAATTGTCTACACACCTGGTAGTCTAGTGCAGTGAAGAAATTAATGCCTACGTTCCTGGTGGTCTAGAGGAGAGAGAATTAATTTAGCATATGTAGTTTCCAGAGAGTTACTCACTTCTCCAGCATTGCCCCTGAAGCAGGAAGGCTAAGGCCGCTTTCACAAGGGCGCCCTGGATTTGCTCCGAATGCGTCGCGTGTGCATTGCGGGAAAACCGCACTTGTAGGCATGCAATTGCAGTCAGTTTTGACTGTGATTGCCTTCCGATATTCCATTTTTATCGTGCAGGTGCAATGCGTTTTGTACGCGCGTTATAAAAACCTGAATGTGGTACCCAGACCCTAACTTCTTCACTAAGGTTTGGGTTAGGTGTTCTATTAATTTTATTATTTTCCCTTATGACATGGTTATAAAGGAAAATAATAGCATTCTTAAAGGGAACCTGTCACCAGGATTTTGTGTATAGAGATGAGGACATGGGTTGCTAGATGGCCGCTAGCACATCCGCAATACCCAGTCCCCATAGCTCTGTGTGCTTTTATTGTGTAAAAAAAAAAGATTTGATACATATGCAAGTTAACATGAGATTAATGCTGTACGTGACTTATCTCAGGGACAGGACTCATCTCAGGTCATTTGCATATGTATTAAATCGTTTTTTTTTACACAATAAAAGCACACAGAGCTATGGGGACTGGGTATTGCGGATGTGCTAGCAGCCATCTAGCAACCCATGTCCTCAGCTCTATACACAAAATCCCGGTGACAGGTTCCCTTTAATACAGAATGCTTACTAATATGTGGATTGAGGGGTTAAAAAAAAATAAAAAAATTAACTTACCTCATCCAATTGATTGCTGGCATTGTCTTCTTGCTTCTTCTTTCAGGACCTTTTGATGACGTAATCTTCTATCTTCATTCAGCAGGACCTGTGCTGACATTACCGTGCTCACCACGTGGTGAGTGCGCTTACGTCCTCAAAGGTCCTTTTGCAGGTCTGGAAAGAAGAAGAAAGAAGACGATGCCGGCTGGGTGATCAAGTGGATGAGGTGAGTTAATTTATTTTTTAACCCCTCAAGCAACATTTGGTAAGCATTCTGTATTAAGAATGCTATTATTTTCCTTTATAACCAGGTTATAAGGGAAAATAATACGGTAAATGTACTTTTATCAATTTACTAACATCATCTTCTAGCAACCATGCCTGAAAATCGCACTGCATCTGCACTTGCTTGCGGATGCTATGCAATTTTCACGCATCCCTATTCATTTCTATGTGGCCTGCGTTGTGTGAAAAACGCAGAATATAGAACATGCTGCGATTTTCACGCAACGCACAAGTGATGCGTGAAAATCACAGCTCATCTGCACAGCCCCATTAAAGTGAATGGGTCCGGATTCAGTGCGCAGAATTCTCGCCCGTGTGAAAGGGGCCTAAGAAAAGAATGGACAGACATACTCAAGGCACAGACAGCTCCTCATTAGCGATGAGCGACCTTGTGATTTCAAGTTCGGTGTACAAGGTTCGGCTTTATCTAAGAATTCTGTTATGGATTCCACTACCACGGGTCATCACTTATGGTCCATGGTAGCAGGATCAGTAACAAAATTCTTAGATAACCCGAACCTTGCACACCGAACTTGAAAAAACACATTTGCTCATCCCTACTCCCCATGCCTCCTCTCTCCCAGACTACTCCCACGCTCCCCTCTCACTCACACGACTGCTCCTCGGGAACCCCTGTGCTACAGACTCTGTGGTTCCTCCTACACACAGCCTACTTTGCCATTCCACACAGACTGCTCCCTGTACCCCTGTTCTCACACTGTCTCCATCTGTTGCAGGAATCTGAACACTTTAGCCCTGTTACCCCTCCGCACAGATCACAGAGATGTAAAGAGAGGGCCATGCAGCTGTAACTGTACAACTACACGATTCTATGATCTCGCAGAACAATGCAAAAGAGCACTGCTCGATTATTAAGGGAGAGCTCAGAAAGTCTGCTCGGCATCAGACTTTGCCTGAGCCATACAGCTTAAGTCGTCATAGACATGGCCATAGACATTTTTGCATTCCGCAAAACATTGATACCAGTCGTGTGCGTTCTGCATTTTGTGGAACGGTAGGCCATGCCCTCTTTAGCTCTGCCTATTCTTGTCTGCAAAACGGACAAGAATGGGAAATGTTTTATTGAGGCAGCAGAACAGACATATGGATGTGAAATGCGCACGTTGTGCTGTCCGCATCTTTTGTGGCCACATTGAAATTAATGGGTCTGCATCCAATCTGCCAAAAAATGCGGATCGGATGCGGTCCAAAACCACGGTCATCCGCATGAGCCCTAAAGGGAATACTGTCCCTAAGCCGTGTTTACATGCTTGGCTGGTGGTCACATTCTGCATGACATGATGTGCTCCTAGTTTTATTACAAGGACATCTGCATGGAGTCTATAGGTTTCTTCTGATATCTAAATGGGTTTCTCAAGTAATCGCTCCTATACTCCAAATGTATACTAAATTGCACTGCTTTCTATGAAATTGCCCCTGTTGTGTATATTTTAGTGTGTGTACGCCTTCCGGTATGTTGTGAGCCCGACAGGCACTGATAAAAGCGATGACAGTCTTTGTTCAGCACTAGAAAAAGAATTTTATGTTATATAAGCAAGAAAACACAGTATATACAGGATATTAAAATCTATTTGCAGCAACAATTTATATTGCTTTACTGAAGCCAAAGCAAAAACGGCTAAGTCAGCAGTTTGCTCCAGGTGTGACATTTTTCTTTTCTGCTAATTTGCCAAAACTGCACTAAAGCCCATTTATTTCACACTGTATTTTTGATTTTGTCTTCTTAGATATTTTTTTTTCAAATACACAAACTGTGAGAAGGGAACTGGAGTCTAGATTCAAGGGGCAGAATCTGCAAAAGTAAAATCAGTGGAAGTTGATTAGAATTATCAGCTGAAAATGGTTGCTTTTGCAATTTTTAAAAGTGTTTTTGAGTGAGGTTTTTTTGACTTCCCCATTGACTTCTATGGAAAACCGCTATCAAATCTGCTTCAGAGAAACAGGGGCTAAACAGCGATCTTGGCATGGCACCCATCGCGTGACTGGAGGATGCACTTTCAGTACATCAAAGCATAGTGAAAGTGAACGGAGTCTCATTTCTGCAACCACCATACTACAGTCTCAAGAAATCTAGGGGTGCCTTCTAGGGATCGACCGATATCGGATTTACCGGTTATCGGACGATATTTGTGATTTTCTAAGGTATCGGCATCTAACCTTGCCGATAATACGTCCAGCGCACGCGCCCCCAATCTGTCTCGAAGTCTCACGGCTCAGCGCGGCAAAACAAGGCGTGTGCACGAATTGCGGGACTTCTGGAGAGGAGCTGAAGTTCCGGCCCTGAAGTAGTGCTGTCTGGAGGAGTGGCTGCAGTGCCGTGTGCCGTCCAAGTCTGCTCTGACGCTTGTGTGCCAGCCCAGTTGGACCGCTTGGTTTGCCAAATTGTCAACTTTTCTTCTTTCTTTCATCTAATACTATGTTGTTTATTGGAGTAGTTACTCACTCAGTCACTGAGGTGGGGGAGGGGTGGCTGGTGGTGGAAATTGGCATTTGACACTAGTATATTCTAAATGTAAATTATAAATTAATAAAGCAACTATACTAAATGATAATAAGCAAGCAGGCCATAGTAGTCCGTGAGGGGGGGGGGGGTGCTGCTGGATATGGCACTATATATTATTATAAAGCTTTGGGTGTAATTGTTTGCATTAGATTATAAAACAGCAGATTTGTGTAAGTATATATATATATATATTTTTTTTAATGAAAATGCACAGAATATCGGTATAAGGCTACTTTCACACTTGCGGCAGGACGGATCTGACAGGCTGTTCATCCTTTCGGATCCGTCCTTCCGCTGTTTCGCCGTGCCGCCGCTCCGTCCCCATTGACTATAATAGTCACGGCAGTTCGCGGTCAGAGGCCGTGCACTGCGAAAGGCCGCCTAACTAAAAGTCCTGCATGTCCGACTTTTGTCCGGCGGCCTCTGACCGCGAACTGCCGTACTGTGCCGCCCTGTCCCCATTATAGTCAATGGGGACGGAGCAGCGGTCCGGCGAAACAGCGGAAGGACGGATCCGACAGGGTGAACAGCCTGTTGGATCCGTCCTGCCGCAAGTGTGAAAGTAGCCCAAGTTGTCGGCTATCGGCCTGAAAGTTCACAAATTATCAATATTGGCTCTAAAAAATCGATCCCTACCTTCATACATTGCAGATCTTGTTACAGAATTGTCTGCGACTGAAAATCAGTTCCATTCATTTGAATGGTGCAGCTTGCACGTGGATTTCGCGTGTAAAGGCACCCTAACCCTGACGGATTTCTTGTGACTGTACTGAATCAGATGTGGCATAGTGAAGGTTCAGTCACACGATGGGTGTTACAGCCAACATTGCTGTATAGCCCCAGCCTCACATGCCACTTCTAGAGCATTTTCCAAATCAGTGTCTGGAGAAAAAACAAAACAAAAAAAAAACATTGTTGCGCATACGGTGGAGTTTTTCTTTTTACACTGAAGTCAATGGGAAGCTGTTGATCAGACAGAGGAAGCTTGGCAGATTTTGCCCATGTGGAAATAACCTAATAGAAAAATAGGTTTTTCTTTTGCCTTTCTCTGGTCCAGTTTTCAGCAAACAAAAAGACAAAAAAAAAAAAAAAAAAAAGAGAACAGCTGTGTAAACGCACCTTACATGGCAGCTGCCTAATGTAACTGCATTGCACCTTCATTGTGTATTTTAGACATTGTTCACACCCATTAAAGGGGTTTTTCTCCATATTACAATGTCACAGAATCTGCCCTGATATCGGAAGCCCCGTCTCCTTATTTCAGTACTGTCTCTTCACTGATTCTATACATGGCTGCTGATGGAGGGGTATGTGACCATCGGTGCCCTCCAATGAATAACATTGTGCATGCATAGCATAGCAGTGAATGGGAGGTATGCAAACAGCAAGTTACTCTGTTTGCGTAACTCTCCAGTTACACAAACAGCATAGCCTGCTGTGCTGATTGTGTAGCTCCCATTTACTGCTATGGTAGTTACAAAGACAGCGGGACAGCACCTACTGTGGGTCATTCTCATCTTGGCCATGAAAGACTAAAATGTGTCAACCCCTTTAATTTTGCAGTCTCAAGAGCCATTTTTGATATAGAAGGCTGAAGGACAACAAGAAAGTGGTCATTCAGACGAATAATCTCACCATCTGTTCTACAGTCAGACAGAACCCACACTGACAGTCCGTGCAGAGAGAATGGCAGCGTGTGCCATCCAGCACCAATGTTTCCGCAAGACTTATTCATTCAAATGAACAGGTCTGCGACAACAATGGACCACAGACAGAAGCCATCCGTGCTTACTAGCCAGAACATGGACGAGTTTCACATTGCTCATCTTCATGAGCCCAAACTTGACAGACCCTGTTAAAAGTCCCTCATTGTCAGTGTCAGTTCACACTTAAAGACCAAGGCATAACCGTGATGCGCCTGAAGACTGCGCAAATATGTCGTCATGCAGCAAATTAACGTGATTTTCAAACTTTATGGACTTAACCGGTTTTAACACTGTGCCGATTTTCTGTAAGGTCACATGTTGCACTGTTATTAACGGTATTGTGGCTGCTACATGTGAATGCAGATTGTAGGGACACAGCTGTCATGGCAGGGGATGTAGAATCACTGTGTCAATCAACCGGTTTGACTTTGAGCTAAACCTAAGGGTGTTATCCTAGCATGGTATTCACCCTTTAACCCCTATACAGGGATCTGGACTTCGGTGCAGGGAACGGACCAGACAGCTACCTCTTGGAATAGTCCTGATGTGATAGACAGACGATTAGGGCATACATGCTGGCCCATTAAGAGCATCCACCCTACGGCCACTGGAGGAGCAACCGGGCTGACAAGCAGGCAGAAGCCTGCAAAGGGACACAGAGCAGGCCCAGTGGCTGAGCCTGCCCGGAGGATGGCAACAGGAGCTGAGTCTGGTCTGCCAGGCAAGGACAGCTCCCAGCCACCATTGTAAAAACATCCTGTTAACATCCAAGTGTCAATTTATTCATATATTTCCAGACAAACTAACAAAGTAAAGTGGTCTTAAGAGGCAGAGTAATGCTCAGGACCCCAAATGCTGTTGTGAATTTCTAGCCCGCGTCAAGGTCTCTCATGATGGCACGGGACTTAACGCTAACCTGCCTGCGCCGTATGGGCAATTACAGGGGCCGTATGGCGAATTACAGGAGCTTAAGGTCCGACACACAGCAAACAACTCCCAATTACCTGCAGCGTGAAATCACACATACAATGGAAGGAAAAGGAGAGTCATGTGACGCAGGCTACACAGGTGCACCTAAATTATACTCAACCTGGAGTTGCAGCACCTCCAGGTACACATATACAAACAAAGTAAAGTGGTCTTAAGAGGCAGAGAAATGCTCAGGACCCCAAATGCTGTTGCGCATTTCTAGCTGGGGGAGCAAATCCTGGAGGTTGAGTATCATTTAGGCTGTGTCACATGACTCAGTGATAGGTGGGACTCACAGCCTCCTCCCATTGTATGTGTGATTTCACACTGGAGGTAACCTGGGACTCATATTCTCCTTCCTCCTCTCATTGTATGTGTGATTTCACACTGGAGGTAACTGGGAGTTGTTTGCTGTGTGTCGGACCTTATGCTCCTGTAATTGCCTATAGGTAGGTTAGCGTTATGTCCCGTGTCATCATGAGAGACCTTGACGAGGTGCGTGGGCTCCGGTATGTTCTTGATATAAGAATATATTGGCGAAAGTCTCATATATTTCCAGAGAAAATTATGTTTTCAAATTTATTTATTTTTGGTCGTAACGGTCAACCAACCAATCCTTAGGTTGTTATCCAGGTGGTCCCCTGGTTTTCACCCTTTTAAGGGGTTCTCCGATAATTAAGAAAATGAAAATACTTAATTACTTTATTATAAATATATTCCCAAATACCTTTCATTAGTTATAATGTCTCGTTTTGTCAGAGGAGCAATCATTAGGAGAAATAAAATGGCCGCCGTCCTATTAGCACACACAGAACCTGTCCTAATCACACAGCAGGACAAGTTTCTTCACAACTCTAAGGTAAAGAGCTGCCTCATCCTCCTCTCTGCTCTGCTTGTCAGGGATTATGATCCTGAATACAGTTTAATAAAATCTTCAGCTGAATCTCTGTGGGAATGGAGTTCATGCTGCTCTGAAGTAACTTGTCCTCTTGTGTGATTAGGACAGGTTTTGTGTGTACTGATAGGACGGTGGCCATTTTATTTCTCCTAAGGATTGCTCTCTAGACAAAATAAACCGTTATAGTTAACCCCTTAAGGACTCCGCCCTATTTCACCTTAAGGACTTGGCCATTTTTTGCAAATCTGATCAGTGTCACTTTAAGTGCTGATAACTTTAAAATGCTTTTACTTACCCAGGCCGTTCTGAGACAGTTTTTTCGTCACATATTGTACTTTATGACACTGCTTTTTGCATTAAAAAATAAAAAATTTACCAAAAATTTGGAAAAATTTGCAAATTTCAAGGTTTCAGTTTCTCTACTTCTGTAATACATAGTAATACCCCCCAAAATTGTGATGACTTTACATTCCCCATATGTCTACTTCATGTTTGTATCATTTTGGGAATGATATTTTATTTTTGGGGGATGTTACAAGGCTTAGAAGTTTAGAAGCAAATTTTTAAATTTTTCAGAAATTTTCCAAATCCCACTTTTCATGGACGAGTTCAAGTCTGAAGTCACTTTGTGAGACTTACGTAATTGAAACCACCCAAAAATGACCCCATTTTAGAAACTACACCCCTCAAGGTATTCAAAACTGTTTTTTTTTTTTTTAAATATACTTTTTATTGAGATTTTGTAAGCATTTACAATCATGAGACAGTATACAATATCAAATGATCACATAGGTATAGCAAGCAACAATCCAGTTATACATATCCAGATTTTGATCGAGTATACTTTTCCTACTTATTGCCCAGTAGAACACCCCCTAAACTCCCTCCCTCCCCAATGACCCTTCCCCCCTCCCCCCACCTCAGGTACACTTCTTGCACACCCTCCCTCCCTTACATCTTCAATCTATCAGAAGCCTACCTAATCTCTTGGCCAGTTTTTCCTTAAGGTACCATTCTGATTGTACAAAGGGGCTCATGACACCTTTCATTTCTTCATCCGAGAAGACCGTGCTTATAAACACTTCCCATTTGTGGAAAAATGCGTTTATTTGTTTTCCCTTTAGTTGCTCTGCCTGCAGTTTCTCCATCTCAAAGCACATTTTTGTGTGCTTAAATATATCAGCAGCAGTGGGCACGCTCTTGCTTAGCCAATCTCTAAAAAGACATCTTTTTGCTGCCAATATCAGGGTATGTACAAAACTGGTTTTACAAACTTTGTTAACCCTTTAGGTCTTCCACAAGACTTCATGGCAAATGGACATAAAATTAAAGAATTTAGATTCTTGGGAAAATTTTCCAATATAATCCATTTTTTCCAGAAACAAAACAAGGGTTAACTGCCACACAAAACTCAATATGGTTTGCCCTGATTCTGTAGTTTGCAGAAACACTGCATATGTGGTCGTAAACTACTGTTTGGCCAAATGGGAGGACACAGAAGGAGGGGAACGCCATATGGGTTTTGGAAGGCAGATTTTGCAGGACTGGTTTTGTTTATACCATGTCCCATTTCAAGCCCCCCGTTGCACCCCTAGAATAGAATTTTTTTTAAAAGTTACTCCATCTAAGAAAGTACACCCCTCAAGGTATTCAAAACTGGGTTTACAAACTTTGTTAACCCTTTAGGTGTTCCACAAGAGTTAATGGCAGATGGAGAAACAATTTAGAAATTTCTATTTTTTGGAAAATTTCCCATTTTAACCCTTACTTTATTACTGGAAAAAATGGGTTAACAGCCAAACAAAACTCAATATGGGTTGCCCTGATTCTGTAGTTTGCAAAAACACCCCATATGTGGTCCTAAACTACTATTTGGCTAAACAGCAGGACATAGAAGAAGGGGAACGCCATATGGTTTTTGGAAGGCAGATTTTGCTGTACTGGTTTATTTACACCATGTACCCTTTCAAGCCCCCCTAATGCACCCCTAGAGTGACCCCATCTAGAAAACTACGGGATAAGGTGGTTGTTGTTTTGGGACTATTTTAGGGTAAATATGATTTTTGGTTGCTCTATATTACACTTTTTTGAGGCAAGGTAACAAAATTTAAATTCTAAAATTGTTTCTACATTCGCTATTTAGTTTTGTGGAACACCTAAAGGGTTAACAAAGTTTGTAAATTAACTTTTGAATACCTTAAGGGGTATAGTTTCTTAGATGGGGTCACTTCAGGGGGGCTTCTAATGGGGCATGGTGTAAATAAACCAGTCCATCAAAATCTGCCTTCCAGAAACCATATGGAGTTCCCTTCGTTCTATGCCCTGCCGTGTGGCTATATAGCCATTTACGACCACATATGGGGTGTTTCTGCAAACTACAGAATCAGGGCAATAAATATTTAGTTTTTTTGGCTGTTAACCCTTGCTTTATTACCGGAAAAAAAGGATTCAAATGGAAATTTAGGGCACGTGTCGCACTGAGTGGTGGTGTCCTTCCGTATCCCCCTCCTGCGACACACTCTGTACTTTTTTGGGGTTTGTCCCTTCTTTCTAGTATGGGGGACCACACCTGGAAAATGTTGGCCAGGGACGATCCGGAGGCCTCCAATTCCCAAGGTACTCCGGCCTGCTCTTTCCCGGTCCGAAAAGATCAGGTCCTTGAGGACTGCCTCAGAATTGGAGGAATGTCCCTGTGCTGCCAGCGCCTGGGGATAGTACAAAAGAGTTGTACATGGCAACCTGCACCAAGTAGACCGCAACTTTTTTGTACCATGCCCGGGTTTTGCGCATGGCAATATATGGCTTGAGGACTTGATCAGAGAGATCAACTCCTCCCATATACCGATTGTAGTCGACGATATAATCGGGCTTGAGGACTGTTGCCGCGGTACCTCGCACAGAGATGGGGGTGGTGCTGTTACCGTGGATTGTGGACAGTATAAGGACATCCCTCTTGTCCTTATACCTGACCAGCAACAGGTTTCCACTGGTAAGGGCACGGGTCTCACCCCTGGGGATAGGTACCTGGAGGGGGTGGGCAGGGAGGCCGCGCTGATTTTTCCGCGCGGTCCCACAAGCGAACGTGGATCTGGCGGCAAGGGACCTGAACAAGGGAATGCTAGTATAAAAGTTATCCAGGTACAAGTGGTAACCCTTATCTAGCAGTGAGTACATAAGGTCCCACACGAGTTTCCCGCTAACACCCAGAGTGGGGGGACATTCTGGGGGTTCAATATGGGAATCTCGCCCCTCGTACACATGAAATTTGTAAGTGTACCCTGAGGTACTCTCACAAATTTTGTACATTTTCACGCCATACCTCGCCCGCTTAGTGGTAATGTATTGGCGGAAACTGAGTCTCCCCTTGAACGCAACGAGGGTCTCAAAGCTGAAAAACAAAAAGTTTAGATAAAAGTGATTTTCCCTTCTATCCCTGCCTAACGGTGCCTCTCCCTCACTGACCCTAACCTACCTGGAGGGTGATGGGTGCCGATGGGGGGATCGCAGGAGCCTGGTGAGGACGGTGCTGCAGGGTGCAGGTGCTGAACAGGAAGAGGAGGGGAGAGAGGAGCACTGGAAGTTTGAATCTCGCGCCTCTCTCCCTGCACCAATCAGCACCCTGGACCGCAGGCATCAGCACCACGGCCAGTACCGCCTCTCCCAAATGCACGGACTGTGATTGGTGATGTGTAATCACACCACCGATCACAGTCTTTTTCCGGTTCATCGGAGACCCGAATGGACCGGAAACCAGGCAAACCGCAGGTCTAAATTGACCTGCGGTTTTCTGCGATCGCCGATGCGGGGGGGGGGTCACATGACCCCCCCCCCCCAGGCGTTGTGACAGGATGCCCGCTGAATGATTTCAGCGGACATCCTGTTTGGATTAACCCCCGCCGCAATCATGATTTAAAGTTAGGACGTACCGGTACGCCCTGGATCCTTAAGGACTCGGGAAACAGGGCGTACCAGTACGCCCTAAGTCCTTAAGGGGTTAATAAAAGGTTTTTGGGAATATATTTATAATAAAGTAATATTTAAGTATTTTCATTTTCTTAACTCCCAGAGAACCCCTTTTACCCCTACACAGGCATCTGCCCTTCACTTCAGAGGAGCCACAAGGTCACTAAATCTTAGGTCCGGTGTGGTTGGCTGCTGACTCACTGGGGTCAGAGACACCGGTGCCAAGCACTGAGAGATCAAGCAATACAAATAGTCAGGAAACAGGAAGAGATCAGGTCAGGCAGAGTACATGGTAATCAGTGAAACAGAGATATTTACCATATCAGAAGTGTCAGGAGAACATGGCAGTGCTGCTCTATTCAAAGTCTATGGGACTGTTGCAGACAGTGAGGACAGTACTTAGCTGTTCGCATCAGCCACATGCAGTTAATGGAGCGGCAGGACACATACTCAGACAACAATTTATACACTTAAATTTTTCAAAGCCCTGCCACTGTGTGATAACTCCTTTGCACAAAAAATATCATATGTGCGCAGGGAATGCATAGGGTAGGCTCAGGAGTTGAGCCTGCTCCATATATAGCTGTCACACCTGTGACAGGTCTTAGGTCTGAAAGATTATCTGCACATTAGTGATCTGACAGCCTCTTTTGGTTTCACTTTGTGTGTTGCTGGTATGTCCACGCCTCCTGTTCAGGTGTGGATCATGTGACCTTTACCTATCCCTATTTAGTCTGACTTTACCCATCACTCCTTGCTCTGGATAGCTTCATTTGGTTTTGGAAGAGCTGGAATATGGTTCTTGTTGAAGTCCTGTTCATCCATCATCCTCAGAAGTTAAGTGTTCCGCTTGTTGTGTTTTGTATCCCCTTCCCGGTTGCTTACTAGGCCTCAGCAAGACACTTGTTCCTTCACCAGGGAAGGAACGGGTTGTCTCTGCCATGTCATTACCTTTAGGACGTCCGAGGGTCACCAGGGTTTTTTAGGTTCCTGTGTATGGGCATCTCTACCATCGAGAGGTGCCCATACGGATAGGAGTTAGGGCCAGGAGCAGGGTTTTATAGGTGGTGACCCTTTTCCTTCCCTAGCGGTGAGGCCTAGTGTCTTTCCACTTCCTTCTTGTTGCCTTTTGGTGTTCTCCCCTACTACATCCGTTACATTATCCAGAGCCAATACCGCCATTTTTGTTCTGATCTGTGCAGCTATGGATACTATGTCTGCACTGGTCCAACAGCTGCAGAATCTGACTTTGGAAGTAGCAGACCTCCGCGTGACGGTCTTGCAGATTCAGAGTCCACAGGCTGCTGGTTCCGGTGGTGGGTCCCAGGCCTGCCCTGAACCGGAGGTGGCTCTCCCAGACAGGTTTTCCGGGGGCAGTGAATTTCATCTGGTTCAGGGAGTCATGTAAATTATACTTTAGGCTGCGTCCATACTCTTCTGGGGATGAGTGTCAACGTGTGGGTATGATTATTTTATTGCTTAAAGAGGACGCCCAATCTTGGGCTTTTTCTCTGCCGACCGGATCACTGTCTCTCCGGTCGGTAGATGAATTCTTTAGAGCCTTGGGTCTTATCTACGATGACCTAGATCGGATCTCTTAGGCCGAGACCAAGTTAGGGGGGTTGCGGCAGACCTATTGCTCTGAATTTAGGAGATGGGCTACCGATACAGTGTGGAACGATCCTGCTCTCCGTAGCCAATTATGTCAGGGTTTCTCTGAGAGACTGCAGGAAGCGTTGGCTTTTCATAAAAATCCTGAGTTATTGGAAGCAGCTATGTCCCTTGCTGTACGTCTGGATAGACGCCCGAAGGAGAGATCAAGGGGTCCTCACCTTCAGGACGTACTGTCCAATAAGGGTACTGCTTCCTTTGACACTTATGGTGGAGAGACACGTGGTTGTGCCTTGTGAGGAGCCTATACAGTTAGTAGGAGCTACTCCTGGAACTATTGGCAAAAGTTTTGGTCATGTGAAAGGAGTCTGCTTTTGTTGTGGCAAGAAGGGACATTTTGTGAATATTTGTCCGTACTTGTGGCATCAAGGTGTAAATAAAAGGGAAAAAACAATTAATCCCCAAATTACTATTGGTGGTGTGGGTGGGGAGCAATAAAACCTACTTTTGTCTGTAACTGGTAGTACCCGTTTTCTCCTGTCTGCCGAGGTGGCGCTAGATTCCAAAACTTGGAAAATCAAGGCATTTATCAACAGTGGGGCAGGAGTTAACTTGATTGATGTTTGTTTGTACGCATTCACGGGTTGACTACTAATGCATTAGAGAAAAGTATTTCTGTCTTTGCAATTGCACCTCTCACCCAAAATTGCCTGTCGCAGGTAGTGAATGACATTCATTTAAGAGTGGGTGATTTGCATCAGGAATCTATCTTCTGTTATGTGTTGGAGGGTCCGCTCCATTGGTGTTGGGTTTACCATGGTTAAGCAAACATAACCCTAACATCGACTGGCAAGCGAGAGACAGATTCTCGATTGGAGTGATTTTAAGTCTTAATGCATCGTTCTCTATGGTTACCACTAAAATTGTACCCTCGTTCATTTCTGAATTTTCTGATGTGTTCTTTGAGAGTGGTAATCAGGAGTTGCCTCTGAACCAGGAGTATGACTGTTCCGTCAATCTTATTCCCGGCGCTAAATTGCCCAAATCTCGGTTGTATAATCTTTCGGAAACCCGAAAGAAAGGCCATGCGAGAGTATATTAACGAGAGTTTGACAAAGGGACATATTAGACAATCCAAGTCCCCAGTGGCTGCTGGATTTTTCTTTGTAAAGAAAAAGGATGGTACCCTGAGACCATGTCTGGACTTCTGTGAGCTCAATCGTATTACTGTCCGTAATCCTTACCCCCTTCCTTTGATTCCGGATTTATTTAGTCAGATTGTCGGTGCCAAGGTGTTCTCTAAATTGGATCTGAGGGGGGCATATAATCTGGTAAAGATCAAGGAGGGGGATGAGTGGAAGACCGCATTTAATACCCCTGAGGGTCATTTTGAAAACCTGGTCATGCCCTTTGGGTTAACCAATGCTCCTGTGGTTTTTCAACACTTTGTCAATTACATCTTTCATGATCTGGTGGGGAGGTTTGTTGTTGTATACCTTGATGACATAATAATTTATTTGCCTAATATGGAGACTCATCAGGATCATGTGAGACAGGTGTTACAGATTCTAGGAGAGAATAAGTTGTATGCTAAGATGGAAAAGTGTGTATTTGCTGTACAGGAAGTGAAATTTCTGGGTTACCTGCTCTCATCCTCAGGTTTTTGTATGGATCCCGAGAAGGTCCGTGCCGTGTTGGACTGGGATCGACCCGAAAATCTGAAAGCGCTTATGCGGTTTTTAGGGTTTACCAACTACTACCATAAATTTATCTTGAACTATTCTTCGGTGTTAAACCTTTAACAGACATGACTAGGAAGGGTGCCATTATCTGGTCTGATGCGGCATTACAGGACTTTTCTGCTATGAAAGAATGTTTTCCTTCGGCCCCTATTCTGGTGCAACCGGACGTGTCTCAGTCATTTATTGTTGAGGTTGACGTGTCAGAGGTAGAAGCAATCTTGTCGGGGGGTCCTTCACCCACTCTTGACTGCCGAAAGGAATTATGATGTGGGGAATAGGGAATTGCTGGCCATTAAGTTGGCGTTCGAGAAATTACGGTAATTATGGATAACAAGAATCTGGCCTACCTGGAGTCGGCTAAGCGACTGAACCCAAGGCAGGCCAAATGGTCATTGTTTTTCACCAGATTTAACTCAGTGGATGCTCGGTGGAAGGCGGATGCTTTGTCGCGTAGCTTTCCGGGGAGGGGGGGGGGAGTCTAATGACCCTAGTCCCATTTTATCTGAAGACTCTTGTCCTCCGGGGAAATTGTTTGTTCTATCCCAATTGCGTCACAAGGTGTTCGAGGAACATCACTGTACGGTGCTTGCTGGGCACAGATCGATCTCATCTCTCGCAGATTCTGGTGGCTGGGGTTGGGACTATGTGTCAGCCTGTGCACGTGCTAAGGTGACACATACTCGGCCTTCCAGATCTCTGCTTCCATTTGTCCATGGATTTTATCATGGATTTACCGAATTCTTCGGGGGAAAAAAACGTGATTCTGGTGGTTGTCGATAGATTTAGTAAAATGGCACACTTTATTGCATTACCTAGTCTACCCAATGCTAAAACTCTTGCACAGGTGTTTGACGACAACATCATGAAACTACATGGTATTCCCTCTGATGTGGTGTCCGATATAGGGACTATTTCCAAATTCTGGAAAGCGTTTTGTACTCGACTGGGTGTACAATTGTTCTTCTCTTCGGCTTTTCATCCTCAGTTGAACTGACAGACGGAGCGCACTAATCAGAATCTGGAGACTTACTTGAGATGTTTTGTTTCAGAGAATCAGGAAGAATGGGCTTCATTTTTGTTGTTAGCTAAGTTTGCTATAAATAACCGTAGACAGGAATCCACTGGTAAGTCGCTGTTTTTTGGGGCATATGGGTTCCATCCAGTTTGGTACATATACTGGTGCTCAAAATTCCGGTATTCCTGAGGAGGAACTATTTTCCTATTTGGCAGAAAATCCAAAATAACCTGAAAAATATGGGCAACAGGTATAAGCGTGCAGCTCACAGGAGACGTATGAGTGGTCCGGACCTGAGAGTGGGTGATTCTGTGTGGTTGCCTACAAGAAACATTAAAACTTAAGGTACCTTCTTGGAAGTTGGGCCCAAGATTTATTGGTCCATATAAGATCACTGCCATTGATAACCCTGTAGCAGTCTTAAACTTCCTCAGGCACTGAAAATCCAAAACGTATTTCATAAATCGTTGTTAAAGAAATGTGTCGAACCTATTTAACCGTCCTCCTTACCTCCCGCTCCTGTCATGGTGGACGGCAATTTAGAATTTCTGATCAGCAGGATTTTGGACTCCAGAGATCCCTCCAGTATCTCGTTCATTGGAGAGGGTATGGACCAGAGGAGAGGATGTGAGTTCCAGCAACCGATGTTAATCGTAACCGATGCTAGTCATCTGGTGAGACCATTCCACAGAACTCATCCTGATATGGTCGGTCACCTGTAGAAGGGGGGGGGGGGGTACTGTGACAGGTCTTAGAAGGTCTGAAAGATTATCTGCACATTAGTGATCTGACAGCCTCTTTTGGTTTCACTGTCTGGGTGTTGCTGGTATGTTCACACCTGTTCAGGTGTGGATCATGTGACCTTTACCTATCCCTATTTAGTCTGACATTACCCATCAATCCTTGCTCTGGATAGCTTTATTTGGTTTTAGAAGAGCTGGAGTGTGGTTCTTGTTGAAGTCCTGTTCATCCATCATCCTCAGAAGCTGAGTGTTCCACTTGTGTTTTGTATTCCCCCCCCCCGGTTGTTTACTAGGCCTCAGCGAGATGCTGGTTCCTTCACCAGGGAAGGAACGGGTTGTCTCTGCCCTGTCATTACCTTTAGGGCGTCCGAGGGTCACCAGGGTTTTCTAGGTTCCTGTGTATGGGCATCTCAACCATCGAGAGGTGCCCATACGGATAGGAGTTAGGGCCAGGAGCAGGGTTTTATAGGTGGTGACCCTTTTTTTTTTCTTCCCTAGCAGTGAGGCCTAGTGTCTTTCCCCTTCCTTCTTGTTGTCTTTTGGTGTTCTCCCCTACTACATCTGTGACAATAGCGGGTGTCGCCACCTGGTGGCAGGGATCAGAGATGAGAGAGAGATGTCCTCCAGAAATAGGCTCTGGAACTACACAACTTCAACCACTGCGTAGTGGACAGAGCTGTGCAGTCCAAGTGCCTAAGATACTCCCAAACTGGTTTGGGGTGTCAGACCCACACCAGTCTGATACTGATGGGCCTATCCTAGGGATAGGTCATTAATTGTTAAATGGCTTTAAAGCTGCAGTACTGTAAGTTCACACCTGATTTTGCCTTTCAATTTAGGGGCTCAATCCAGATGTCAGGCATAGCGCAGTATGGAGTACCATCAACAGGGTCCATTGGGCATGGTTTGGATCTGTGAAATGATAACATCTGCCCACTATTATAAATGGAAGACACGCTGCTGATGTCAACAAAGCCAATCTCTGGGTTTCTCACATCTTGCTTAATGTTAGTCTGTGTACACGTGACAGCCATATTGATGTCTCCAATGTAACTTAAAGGGGTTGTCCCATGAAAAACATTCTACAGTTTTCAAACCAGCATCTGGATCTTAATTCTTTGATGATTGCACATAATTAAAACTTTTGCTATAGCCACTGAGTTATTCAATAAAATCTCTGTATAGCGCCACCTGCTGGTTGTTTTTTATTCTTATTTCTTTGTCCTGCTTACTGAGACGGCCGCACATGCTGAGTTTCATCCCTCAACTGCCTCCCGAATTGTGATAGGGAGAGCATGGACACGCCCCCTAAGCTGCAGCAGAAAAGACACTTCCCTTGAGCTGCCAGCTTAATATAAATCTAGCAATGACTGCGGAGATCTCTGGGTCTATTCGAGGCACAGGGCTGGTTCTAGCTTTGTTAGAAAGAGATTTTTACTTTTTACATTAGTCATGGGAAAACCCCTACAATAGTCTGTAAGGTTGAAAAATTATTTATGTTCATCCAGTTCAGTCTGTCATCCAGAGGAAGGAAAAATATCCTCATGATGTAGAAGCCAATTTTCCTTTTTTTAGAGTAAAAAGATCCTTCCCGACTCCAATCAGAATAACTCTCTGGATCAACGACCCCTCTCTAGTAGCTATAGCCTGCAATATTATTACCCTCCAGAAATACATCCAGGCCCCTCTTGAACTCTTTTAGTGAACTCGCCATCACCACCTCCTCAGGCAGAGAGTTCCATAGTCTCACTGCTCTTACCGTAAAGAATCCTCTTCTATGTTTGTGTAGAAACGTTCTTTCCTCCAGACGCAGAGGATGTCACCTCGTCACAGTCCTGGGGATAAATAGATGATGGGAGAGATCTCTGTACTGACCCCTGATATAGTCATACATAGCAATTAGATCTCCCCTCAGTCGTCTTTTTTCTAAAGTGAATAACAGTGCTGTACATTGTATAGCGGATGTGCTTGGTATCGCAGCTCAGCCCCATTCACTTCTATGTGGCTGAGCTGTGCCTAGGCCATGTAAACGATGAACATGATGACAGGACTTTACATAAAGGCAGAGCCCTCTCCCTCTCCGGTGTTTCCGATCCTTTCTAAACAGACTGTAACCCTGTACATTAACCGCCCAGTCATAGCTATCATCCAGCCATGTCTCAGTTATTCCCACTATGTCATAGTCCTCCTCACACATCACTAATTCCAGTTCATCAGTTTAATTAGTCAGGCTTGTGGCATCAGTATACATAAAAATTAAAGGGGTTGTCTCACTTCAGTTAGGCTACTTTCACACTAGCGTTTTAGTTTTATGGTTTTGAGATCCGTCATAGGGGCTCAATACCGCTTTCGTTTTGTCCCCATTCATTGTTAATGGGGGAAAAAACTGAACTAACCGAAACGGAGTGCACCAGAATGTATTATATTCCGTTTAGTTGCGTTCCCATACCAGAGAACAAACCGCAACATGTTGTAGTTTGCTTTCCAACCTGGGATGCGGCGCAAGACGGATCCGGCATGACCCACAATGCAAGTCAAAAGGGACGGATTTGTGTCTTTCTCCGACACAATCTGACACAATAGAAAACGGATCCGTCCTCCATTGACTTTCAGTCGAGTTCATGACGGATCCGTCTTGGCAATGTTAAACATAATACAACCGGATCCGTTCATAATGGATGCAGATGGTTGTAATATCAGTAACTGAAGCGTTTTTGCTGAACCCTGCAGGATCCAGCCAAAAACTCTAGTGTGAAAGTAGCCTAAGTGGCATTTATCATATAGAGAAAGTTAATACAAGTCATTAATGTACTGTGATTTCCATATTGCTTCCTTTGCTGGCTGGATTCATTTTCCCATCACATTATACACTGCTTGTTTCCATGGTTACAGACCACTCTGCAGTCCAGCAGTGGTGGTTGTGCTTGCACACTACAGAAAAAAAGTGTCAGCCTCTCTGGTGGCTGGATCCGCGGGAGCTTACATAGGCTTTTATTTTTCCTACAGTGTGCAAGCACGACCACCTCTGATGGATTACAGGGTGGTCTGTAACCATGGAAACGAGCAGTGTATAATGTGATGGAAAAATAAATCCAGCCAGCACAGGAAGCATTATAAGTCTAATGGGGTCCACATGCTGCTTTTTGTGTCCGGCCGATCCTCCACTTGCCTGCCGGGTAGCCTAAGAGGTTTATGTACACTGAACAAAAATACAAAACGCAACACTTTCGGTTTTGCTCCCATTTTCCATGAGCTGAACTCAAAGATCTGGAACAGTTTCTACATTCACAAAAGACACATTACTCTTAAAGGGAACCTGTCACCGGGATTTTGTGTATAGAGCTGAGGACATGGGTTGCAAGATCACCCCTAGCACATCCGCAATACCCAGTCCCCATATCTCTGTGTGCTTTTATTGTGTAAAAAAATCGATTTGATACATATGCAAATTACCCTGAGATGAGTCCTGTATATGAGATGAGTCAGGGACAGGACTCATCTCAGGTTAATTTGCATATGTATCAAATCGATTTTTTTTGACACAATAAAAGCACACCGAGCTATGGGGACTGGGTATTGCGGATGTGCTAGCGGCCATCTAGCAACCCATGTCCTCAGCTCTATACACAAAATCCCGGTGACAGGTTCCCTTTAAATATTGTTCACAAATCTGTCTAAGGGTCCATTCACACGTCCGTTTTTTCTTTCCTGATCTGTTCCATTTTTTGCGGAACAGATCAGGACCAGATCTGGACCCATTCATTTTCAATGGGTCCTGGAAAAAAAAAAAAAAAAAAATCGGACAGCACAATGTGTGCTGTCCGTTTCCGTTCCGCATGTCCGTTTAAATATAAAACATGTCCTATTCTTTTCCGCAAAATTCGGATCCTGGTACAATATAAAGTCAATGGATCCGCAAAAAACGGAAGACATTCGGATGTCATTCCGTATGTCTTCCGTTTTTTGCGGAATCCGTTCCTGGAAACACATAGCAAATTATTTTTTATTTTTTTTCCAATTTTTTTTCAAAGAAATCCAAACAACTTTATTTGATTATTGAATGTATACATGTTTCAGTTTTTTGCGGATCCGCAAAAACCGGATGACATACGGAAACATTTTCAGGAACGGATCCGCAAAATACGGACCGAAATTTGGATTATAGAAAAATACTGACGTGTGAATGTAGCCTAAATCTGTGTTAGGGAGCACTTCTTTGCCGAGATAATCCATCCCACCTCACAGGTGTGGCATATCAAGGTGCTGATTAGACAGCATGAATATTGCACAGGTTTGCCTTAGACTGCCCACAATAAAAGCCCACTCTGAAATGTGCACAGTTTTGCCTTGCTCGGGGGGAAATCAGAAAACCATTCAGTATCTGATGTGGCCACCATTTGCCTCACGCAGTGAAACACATCTCCGTCGCATAGAGTTGATCAGGTTGTTGATTGTGGCCTGTGAAATGTTGGTCCACTCCTCTTCAATAGCTGTGCGAAGTTGCAGAATATTGGTAGGAACTGGAACACACTGTCGTATACGCTGATCCAGAGCATCCCAAACATGCTCAATAGGTGACCTGTCTGTTGAGTATTCTGGCAATGCAAGAACTGGCATGTTTTCAGCTTCCAGGAATTGGGTTGTGCATTATCATGCTGCAACATGAGGTGATGGTCGTGGATGAATGGCACAACAATGGGCCTCAGGATCTCGTCACGGTATCTCTGTGCATTCAAAATGCCATCAATAAAATGCACCTGTGTTCATTGTCATAGCATGCACCTGCCCATACCATAACCCCACCGCCACCATGGGCCACTTGATCCACAACATTAGTTTAAAGAGACAGGGGGCACACCAAATACTTAAAGGAGTGCAAAGGGTGGTAAAACTACATATGACAAATAATCTGACCCAAGAGAGAGTCAAAAGAGCCACCCCATAAATGCACATCCGACCATGAAGGGATACAAAAATATATATAAAGTTTATTTAGACACAACAACACACACATTAAAAAATTGTATACAATATGAAACAAAGTGCGGTATTTGCATACCGCACTTTGTTTCATATTTTATACAATTTTTTAATGCGTGTGTGTTGTTGTGTCTAAATAAACTTTATATATATTTTTGTATCCCTTCATGGTCGGATGTGCATTTATGGGGTGGCTCTTTTGACTCTCTCTTGGGTCAGATTATTGATCCACAACATTGACGTCAGCAAACCGCTCAAACACGACTGCCACACACGCTGTCTGCCATCTGCCCCTAACAGTGAAAACCCAGGACTATCCGTGAACAGAACGCCTCTCCAACGTGCCAGACGCCATTGAATGTAAGCACTCAAGTCGGTAAAGACAATGAACTGCAGTCAGGTCCAAGATTCTTTGGTTATGCAATCAGACTTGCTGACGCTGTCCGGGTGGCTGGTCTCAGACGATCATGGGGGTGAACATGCTGGATGTGGAGGTCCTGGGCTGGTGTGGTTACTCATGGTCTGCGGTTGGGAGGCCGGTTGGATGTACTGCCAAATTCTCTGAAACGCCTTATAGTAGAGAAATGAGCATTCATTGCACGGGCAACAGCTCTGGTAGACATTCCTGCAGTCAGCATGCCAATTGCACGCTCCCTCAAACATTGGCGACATCTGTGGCATTGTGCTGTGTGATCAAACTGCACATTTCAGAGTGGCCTTCTACTGTGAGCAGTCTAAGCAGATCCAGAATGAGGCAGGTGCATTGTGGGGGGGGGGGGGGGGGGGTGGTAATATTTTAGAATTTGGACAACCCCTTTAATCAGAGATGACTGGAGGACATAAAATGGCATCTATAGATGGCCACATTTTTTCGGTCAATATATCGTGCAGCATCGTGGTATATAGTTATAATGGGACTGTATTTTTTGCCATGGTATTGCTGGCCACGCCTACTTGTGCTGCCCCACCTACAACGTGATGCCATATTTACGTTTTTTCCCAGGACCACTTTAAGCTCCCAGTCTGCCCCTGGTGCAGCCCATCCCTACAGTACAGCCAGTTCTCCAGTAACCAGTTCTTGAGCCACTAACGCCCTAATCTCCCGCTACCCTTCTGGCGAGGCTCACGGTACCGGTAGTATTTCTGAGAGTACTACGTCTGAGGTCCTTGTCCTGAAATGTAGTATTTTCTGAAACTCTACCTGTACATAGAAGTCACCAGTCCACGAATAATGTCTCTGCTGAACCACAATACGTAAGTGCGCAGCACATGACATATTCTAGTTCTACATTTAGCCCCCATTTGTCACACTCATGCAGCTCTCCTCTGTCATGTCTGCCTGGAAAGTCCAGTCAGATAACACAAGAGCCGCTTCATCTTCCTAAAGGACAGAACTGACAGGCAAATGACTGAGCAGAAGCCACACGTGCGTCCTCCCACAGCTACTACGTCTCCGTCAGCCATCTTGGAACGTTCCCTGCCACGCCTCCTCGGACGCAGGAAGTGCCCTGGCAGCCATTTTGTCTCCCTCTCATCGTTGCCCAGGCACAGCCATCTTAGACAATCATTGAATGAAAACAAAATCACAACTGCTGAATAACGCGCTAAAACCGCTAAATAATCCCATCTACGCGCCGCCGCGATACAACAATAACCGCCGTTTTCCTCGTCGGCAGCGTATAACGGTTAATTGGAAAAGCGCGTCATTTCTTGGCGCCATGTTAGTACTCGCCGAAAAGGGGGTGTACCAGCATGGCGCCCGCGGGCCCTCCCCTCTCATCGCGGTAAGAGGAGACGTGGGTAACCGGCATGTTCCACCGCACACAAGGGACGACGCTGCGCCACTTCCCTCAGAACCCGCGAGCCCTTCGGAGCCGAGACTTCGCTCCTTTCCTCTGGTCTACGCCCCCTGGAGGCCATTTCTGACAGGCGCTCCCTTCCCGGCTTCCGGTGAGGGCGGGTTGATAGCTGCCCGCGCCTCCTCTCCACCTCCCAGACCAGCAGAGGCAGCAGCAGAAGCCGCAGCTCCCGCCAGCCCCTCCCGCCGTCGCCATTCCTCGCCCGCCCGGCTCTCTCCTTCCCTCCCTCCCCGGGGCCCCTCGCCTCCGGACCGCTCCTTCCTCCCCATTCCTCCCTTGTTTTTCCTCCCCCTCTCTTCCCTTCCCCGGTCTCTCCGCACATCCCGTCCTCTCGGCGGTCACCTCTCGTCCTGTGTAACTCGGAAGGTAAGTCCCGGAGGCCGCGCTCGGGCTTTGTTATTGAGCTGTGGCTGGCTAGGCCGAGACTTATTGTAGTGACTGCTCCATGTGAGGCGCTGAGCATGGCCGCCTCCTGTTAACCCCCTCTCCACCGGCAGTGACCATGTGACCGGCCTGCACCTCCATATGGCGGGTGAAGCCTCCCTCCAGGCAGCAGTCCCTGTCATCCTCCGGCCCCCACCCCATGACTGTGTATCTCTGAGACCTGGGGGCTCCTGCTGTGTAATGTCGCAGCTGCATGTCCTGTGGCGCTCCTGTGTGAGGAGAAACTACTGCGCCTCAGGGCTGGAGATATAGGTGATGTATGGCTATCCTATCCCCTGTGCCAGGTGTCTACAGGGCATGGAGGCTGATGTGCACAGTCTTATATTAGGGGTGAGACAACCTTACTGATTGCCCCCAGTCTTGCTGGGCTGCTTGTGCCCACATGTGAGGTGTTAACGCCAGTGCCACACAACTTTGCCACCCAGTGGGGGGAGGGGTTACTAATTGCCATATGCCTGTCAGTTTTTGCAGGGCCAGGCCAGTTGGGCATACAGAGGTCCCCACTGGGCGTCTACCTGATGTTCTGCCCTATGGTGAGCCATTAGAAAGTGCTGATAAATGGTGCGACTTCTGGGCCCCAGCGCTTCTGTCGAGGGCCTCTTAATGCCAGTAAAGCGGCCTAATTGCATTAGGGAATCTTTATCTGCGCAGCATATGGCAATACAATTAATGAGCCCTCCTCGTCACCCGGGCACCTCTTGGAACCCGAATGGAGGTCAGTGGGGGTGACTTTTGGGTTGACCTCTGAGTTTGGAGACCCTTGTACCTGGCATGGTGTGCTGTGGTGAGCAGGTCACAGGGACTGGTTAGCCTGCAGGCGCTCTGGCCCGGCTCCAGCTTTCTCATGCTATATCTGGACCTAGTTCCAGGCAGAATGTATAGTGATTGATGGCTGGCACGCACCAGGGCATCAAAGGGGTTTGTGCCGCTTTGTCATCGGATAGGATTCCACCTGCCTTGTCTTAGGCTGAGGTTTAGGGTGGGCTGGAGGGCAGCAGGTGGCTGTAATATGACCGGGGTCTCTGATGGGACGCATTGTCTGTGTGGAATGTGATGCTATAAGTGACCCCGGCCAGCTGCCATGAATGGTGACACTGGGACCTGCTCGGAGAGTCCACTGCTCAGTGTCCTGTCCACAATAGATATCTTCATTAGTGGCTGTGTATGGTTCCACTTGTGCACCACTAGAAGATACTTCGTGTTGCTGATGAAGATCTCCGTCCGCTCCTCTAACCTTGGGCGGGTCGTCTCTGTTCGCATCTGCGTTAGTTTCTCCCTCGCAGCTTTCGTCCCTCTTGATAGGAAAGCTAGCACTTCATACAGCCCTTGGAACTTAAGGGGTACGTAACAGAATCTGGGGGTCCGTCGGGTGTTGCTGGGATCCAGTTTTGACAGATCTGATAAAGCTTTGCCGTTGTAAACACAAGACACAACGCAGAGGGGAGCAGAGCCTTAAAGGGGTTGTCTACTCCTTTTATGTTGATGGCTTATTCTCAGGATACGCCATCAATATCTGGTCGGTAGGGGTCCAACGCCCTGCACCCCACCCATCTGCAATTTCGGAGAAGCTCTGGTGCCAGAACAACACGCTCCATCCATTGTGCAGTGGCCGGAGCTGGTTACTGCAGCGCTGCTCCCACCGGACAGAATGGGAGCATTAGGTGTCATGGAAAGATTTGCAGGTCTTCCATTTTCTGGTTCACAATTGGGGAAGTGACCTAAATGCACGTAGATCTGACATGGGAACAGGTACGCACCCTGGAAGAATATTGTAGAAGTTTGGTCAGATACCTTTGTTTGTAAGTATGAATGAAACCTAAACCGTTTCCATATAATGTGGTTTTCTGTCATAACCAAAAGCATTCCAACAGGGGGCGTTTTTTGCATGCTGCCTGGTAGGGTTGTTCCTGCTGATTGAAGGTGTTGCCCACATGGCATGGACCTGTCACAGTTGTACACATTCACTAGACTCTGTACAGTAAGGTCTTCATTAGTTTAGTCCCCTGCCTGGTACTAGACCCGCGCTGTGCGCCCGTACCCAAAGAGGATTCCTGTCTCCTGAAAATTGGGGTTGGCAATTCTGAGACAATTTAATATTTATGCAAATGAGGGCTTCAGTGCGCCATATTAATCCCCTGCCACTTCCAGCTCTGCCACGCTGCCCCTCCCTACTGGTGCCATTCACTAGGCTGCAGTGATGACATGACCTCGTGCCGTTATACCCCTAAGGCCAGTGACTGGCTGCAGCAGTAATCATATGGTTGGTGGATAACCGGGGGCCTGTGGCTTATTTCTTTATATCAAACTGTTCAGTTATCTCAGAAATCCCTTCATAAGCCAAAATTAGGATTAGCTCTAAAGAGAATCTTCACATGCAGTTTTTTTTTTTCCTCCTGAAATCTGTGACCCAATTAATATGTATGGCCCAGATTTACAGTGTGAGAATTGACACGTTAGATGTCTGTAAGCCACACTTGCCAGTCTTGGCGGTATGAGCTGACCATGTATAATGGGGGGGGGGGGGGGGGGGGGGGAGAGAGAGAATTGTGCAGTTTGATTGTATGCTTGTGAGATGGGTCGTTGCCAGAAAAGGTTAAAAAATAAATAAAAAATCACGACTCCTCGCCCTTCAAACCCCCTCCTCCATGCTACCTGCTAGGCACACAGGAAATGGCTTGGGCTGCCAGTCACTGGTCAGTAGTGACCCGGCCATTAGTAAGAGGTCTGAGAAGAACCTGCTGTTAATGCACTCCTTTAATGGTCTTTACAGTGGCTCCAAAGATTGAGCTTTACATTAAGTCGTACACAGGGGCTCTGCCAGTATGGCCCCCAGGACTGTCCCAGCTGACAGTCATGGTCCAGGACTGGACAGATCTTGGCTGGCTGCTGCGTATTTGTATTGAGGTCATAGTATGTTGTCTGGCGGGGTTAGTTATGGATCGAGCCCCCAATATCAGATTGACGGGGGTCTGACTTCCGGCTCCCATGTTCATCAGCCTTTTGAAGCGGCGCAGGTTTTGGGGTTCACCTGCACACAGTCTACATGTAGGGTAATTAGAACAGTTTGGGTACTGGGTGCAGGTAAACAATGAAGAGGACGCAGTGCTGGCATTCATGCCGTGGCCCCTCAGACAGCTGATTGGTGCCAGTTAGACCCCCACCAATCTGATATTGATGACCTATCCTGGGGACGCAGTAGGTCGCCCATATCTGTAGCCTGGACAAACCCTTTAATCACTTTGTATTAAGCAAACCCTTCTACGCAAGCTCAGCCCTTGTACACTTGGGGGGAGGTTTTCGTGCTCAGATAAGTGGCATAGTCAGTGCTAAGTGATATTTTAGGAATCTATTAGGGCCGTGTGGCCTTTGTCACCCAGTCTGACTTGTGACGTGTGAAGCCTGGCAGTGTATGGTCCAGTGGTGTGAACTACGTCTTGTGTTCTGGTCGGCCATCATGACATACAGTAGTCACCATGCAGCCATTGGCACAAAGGTTCATCTTTAATCAGATTTCATAGAGCTTTTTGTTCATTTACTGTACGGCTGTGCTGCAGAGAACAAAGCCGCCCCTGTTCTCCATAGTCAGCAGCATTTTAAGAGAATTTAATCTGCTACTTCATAGTCTGAACATTGTGACCCGAGAACTTGGGTAGATCTGGCATTCTTATGCTTTCATAAGCCTCATTCATTATTTATCAGCGTGAGCGGTCTGCTGATGGAAAGAAGCCTCGCTCCCTTGTATCCCAGTCTGGGCTGGTACACGGCAGCCATTCCTAAAGTAACGGGGCTGTAACCTATAACTGACAGACCACAGGCCAGTACCTGGTTGTCAGAGGAGGTGAACCTGGAGTCATCTCCTCTGTGTGGCACTTCACCTCCAGAGAACTATAGGTTGCTGTTTACATGGGTACATGCACTGCACAAAAACTATTATTTCTGGTGTCTGCTGAAAGACAAGCTCCCCCTGTTGGGCGCTTGCTGGCACCTTTTACACTTGCAGATTATTGAGAACAGTTTCTGCAAACGCTTATCCCCTGATTATCTGTGTGTAGAAGGGCTTTTAAATGTAAATTCTGTCCTGAGTGATGCACCTACAAGACGTGCCGTGATGCTTTTCTGCTGCGCCCACTTTTGTTGGTCTCTGTCGTGTGTGAATTTCCCCTACGTACATCCTGCGCGGTGCCAAACCACTAAAGACGGTCTGCCGGTCTGATGGAGCATGCCCTCACATCCATGATTGAGAGGATTGCAAATTCTGGATACTTCAGGAAGTTTACCTGCAGTGCTGCATGAAAATGACCAGAAGCAGTGCTTTAATTTCAGTTCTGATATATTAGTATTCAGATTGTTATTGGGTGTTCTCATCGTATAAGGTGGAGGTGACTGATCTGCCATCAGTTTACACTCAATGGGCTCGGTTGGTCCAAGAGATCGGACCTGTGATCCTAAGAATAATGCCTCCATGGTCCTCATGATGGTGTTTCTGTGTGTGCGGAGAGCTGCAGCCTCCCTTCACCTCAAGGCGGCCACACTGAAGTTTAAAAAAATAAATAAAAAATACTGTGGACCCCCCCACTGATCCTGGTATATCTTAGCAATAAAATGAGTACCCCTTTTTAGTGGGGTATTCCTATCTGAGAAACTGCTGGCATATCACTAGGATATGTAAGCAATGTCGGATCAGTGCAGGTCCTGCTTCTGAGACCCACTCCCATCTGACATTGATTTCATACCGTAGGGATGTTCAATACCAATGATCTTTTTTTATTTGTAAAAATAGGAATGGAGCAGATTTACCTTTTTTAAAAACCTTTTTTTACTTTTACTTCGTCCACCCCCCCCAAGGAGACTTCAACATGTGATGGTTAGATTGCTTATATACTGGCCTGCGATGGCTTACTGTCTGTGGGGCCGTAATAGTAAGCCACCGTGGCAGAGCTTGATAGGAACTTTACAATGGCAGGCTTGCATGAAAGCCGAACTTCTCCCGTGGCATGGCCTCTTGCCTAAATGACTGCCCTCGTCTATTGTAAATGAGGTAATGAGCTTTTAGGAGCAGTACAACCTTATCTATGGTAGTCTTGTATTGGTTAAATTTAAATGCTGCTTGCCCTGACCATCACAATACATGTCTTCCCCTTGAGTTAGGGATCACTTAGACGGCTGTATGTGTTTTGCTGTCTGCAAACTGCAGAACACAGATGCCGGCCTGTATGCGTTCTGCAATGTGTGGACCGCACACAGCTGTCACTCATAGAAAATGTCTACAAGAATAGGATATATATATTTATATATTTATTTTTTTTTTTGTGGGGCTGGGGAATGGAACAACTGATGCGGACAGCACACACGGGTACGGAACAAAACATACAGCCGTCTGAATGAGCCTTAAGAGGGAGCTCATCCCAGATGAGACCTCTTATGGCGGTGACATCTAATACAGACTTTCAGACAATTGATCTTTCAGAGATTTTTGACAATTTCCTAAAACCAGCTGAGGGTCTCTTGGGTCTTCATCGTGGAATTTGTCATTTCCACAGAAAAGGTAGCTCTGTGTGCTGCATTTTTTTTGTTTTTTTTGACTGGATCAAGGTTCCAAGCACAACATCTAATAATGCAGGATACCGGACCTGCAGATGGAAGGGAAGATGGTGGTTTAGTGTGTGGTTAAAAAAAACCACGTGTCTTTCACATGGCAGGGTGTGGTCTGTGAAATGTTACCTGTATGGACCGATGGTACCCTATACTACATGGTACTCACAGCATTGTTTGAGCATGGGACAATAGACCAGTGTCCGGCTGGAACTCGAGGCATCATAAATTGCGAATGCAGTGAGTTTGGGGCGATGAGCAGCGATCAGTCTGGGAAACCAGGCCGCCACACAGACCAGACACAGCCGTGTGAAAGCAGCTTTAGCCATTCACTCGCTGGTTGTGTGGGAAACTGAGGGTTTATGAAGCAACCGAATATTGAATCCTATTCATACACCGCTGTATCTTCAGCACTCCCTACTATACACAGTCACAACTTGTGTTTTTTTTTTTTTTTTTTTGTAAATAAAGCTTCTCTTTTTTTCCTTTCCAGTTGTCTTCTCCTGTGACCAAAGACTGCATTGTTCATCGTCTGGCTGCTGCCCTGATATACCAGGCCTCGTCTCATCATGGACACTGGTGTTATTGAAGGAGGCCTGAACGTCACCCTCACAATCAGACTGCTGATGCATGGCAAGGTATATACATTTTGAATCTGGTTGGGGATGTATTGGGTGTTTTTAACCAGTGTAGTTTTTAGTACATGCCTGTGTAACCTGTAAATGGTTATTTCAAAGGAAGCTGTCCTGACCGGTGGTCTTGCTGCCTCAGGTCCCTTTCCTGATACCTGCTGTGGCTTAGATGGGGGTTGTCAAACTAAGTACCCCCTCCCTCTTGTGAAGTCCATATGTCTCTCTTAGGCCATATGGACAGCCACAATTTAATTACAACTGCCAGGGCTTTTTTTTTGTGCTGCAACAGATTGCAATCACTATTTACCCAGGCATCAGATTCCATCTTCATTGATGGCTAGGCTGAGAATACTCAATTTCCTTTTTACTTATTGTTTTGTGTACTCTACACATTACTGCAATGCCACAATCTACAGTCACTTAAGTGTGGTTGATACATTACAGTATTTCCTGTTTATAGGAGGAGGTCAGACCGCTGGGGCCCCCACATTCAGGAAAACCAGGGGCCTGTGTTCCCGTACCTAAATTGGAGCAGCATGTATGATAGTCTCTCCCCACGGGAACACAGATCAGCGATCTTGAAGTGTGGGAGGCCCAAGTCATCAGATTTATCGTGTGGATGAGTTTTGTACAACCCCTTTAAGGTGTCTTCATCTTTACTTTGCTGTTAAAATGCGTTTTGGAAGACCGTGAAGTATTGTGTAGTCGACTCAGGTATAGTTTATTTAAGGCTACTTTCACACTAGTGTTTTGCTCGATCCGGTATGGTTCAGCAAAAGCGCTTCCGTTAATGATGATACAACCGGATCCATTCATAAGAGATCCGGTTGTATTATCTAACATAGCAATGACAGATCAGTCATGAACTCCATTGAAAGTCATTGGGGGGTGGACATGTTTTCGATTGTCTGGTAAAATGGATCAGTCTCCATTGACTTGCATTGTGGGTCATGACTGATCTGTCTTGCTATGCATCCCAGGACAGAAAGCATGCTGCGGTTTGCTCTCTATGAGAACAGAATGCATTTTGGAGCATTCAGTTATGTTTTGTCCCCATTCATTGTCAATGGGGGCAAAACAGAAGCGGTTTCCAGTATTGAGACCCTGACTGATCTCAATACCGGGAAAATAACGCTAGTAGCCTTAGCATTATTTTTAAGTTTGACAAATTCCCGGGTTAGACACATTGAGGTTACCACAGACACCATTGGTTTGTTGTCATGGTGTTTTTGCTTGTGAAGAATAAAGCTGCATGCAGCATTATTCTTTCAGTAAAATCTGACAATTCTAATGCACTTGAACACAGCCTAAAAGAAAAATGGTGCTGGTTAGGGCCAAACTCAACAAACTTTGTTCTTGGAGCCTTAAATGACCAGCTTTAGTGCTGCATCCACCTGACTTGAGGAGGACCAGTGGCAATATTTGGTCATGTCCCTCTTGTGTGGGCTGTTCATAAGGAACAAAAATACTCATTGCCCTGTCTAAGCATGCCACCCGACACCTGCACAATCGCTCAACTGTTGGGTGATGGCTTTTCATGTGGCCTAAAAAATGTTGTTGATAGCACATTGCACTGTGTAAATGGGGCATGTGCCACCAACAGTATATATACTGAATGGGTCCGAATGATCATCGAAAGTCCATCTTTCATTCACTTTGCATTGGGCAGCAGGAAAAACATTTGGCAATTCACTTGTATATCCTTGATGGGTGATCGTTCTGGGATAAAATTGCCCTGGGTAAAAGGAGGTAATAGTTGGGAAGAGCCCACTGAGCTTTGAGCTTTCAGCTTTCATCTGGTGCTGAATGCAGTGGGATATCAAGCAGAACTTGGGTGCAAGAAATGTGTGTGTGTGTGTGTATGGAGATAGAGAGATAAAATATATACACACACTCTCTATTAGTCTTGACAAACCCAAATTCAGAATTTCCTTAAATGTGTATATATGGCATCAACTCGGATTTCCTTGTCTTTCAGGAAGTTGGTAGCATCATTGGCAAGAAAGGAGAGTCTGTTAAAAAGATGCGTGAAGAGGTAAGTTTGTCCTAATCGTAAGATATGGTATTGCCACAAGTGTCACCATCTGAAGCCATGTCCTGTAGTTCACAAGTTGGAATGTGACAAAGCAGTGTGATGGGGGCAGGGATTTTGCCACTCATGTGCAGGAACACTACATTCAGCAATCTCTCAACTTTAAACGGTTAAGGGCTGGGAAAAATGAACTGGCTACATGGCAAATGTTGACACTTTGTAATAGTGCTCTTTAAACCATCCTTCTCATATTTCTATAGCAAGTATGACTTGTAGTGTATTCACACAGCCATGTCTGTTTTGCAGACTGCAAAACGGACACCAGCTGTGTGCACCCCACATCTCGGTGTGGACCCATTGACTTCCCGTGTGCTTCCAGGTTCATACAGCCGTGCTGCAGGAGATAGGACATGTCCTGTCTTTGGCGCATGTGGATCGTGGACTCCCTTTTTAAGTTAATGGGTCCACACCCCGGCGGGGGGTGAACACGGCCATTGTTTTACAGATCCCTAGTTTCTGGTCTGCAAATGTTCTGGTCTTGTTAATGCACCCTAGATATTTGCATCCTGCCCTCTCCTGCTCCTCACCAATCAGCATTCTGTGTCCAGGTAGCTTGCTAAGGTCAAGGTGCTGGTAGTTGCAGTCAGTGATGCTGTAGGCTTGTAGCATCTGAGGATAGCTGGCACGAGCACTGACCAGTCTCCTCCTGAGCTTCATGCCTGGGAAATTTGGACGCTCCCATGGCTCTCATACCATTTTGGTGATATTGGCACAGGATCAGGGTGTGTTGCGTGCCACCTTCTCCAGATTTGAATCCAAGCCAGCTGCGTAAGAGGTGCATGTGCTCTCTATCCCTACATACCAGGAACCCAAGCAATCAACATCCAGCTTGCGCAGCTTTTCAGTAGTTGAGTTTGGACGGTTTTTATTTTTGTGTTTCAGCGATGCACCAGGCTATTGCAGATGGTGATACATGTATAAATAACTTCATCTTGTAAATGCCACTTAAATTTGACAATATATTTGGACACCTTAATCCCTGTGGTCCTACATGGTGAGATAGCAGAACTGAGCAGCTATGGATAAATGTTATTTTTTTGTGACTGAACACGTTGTCAAATGATGTGTAAAAGGGTTTAGTGCTGCCAGACCCACTGATTGCAGTCTGGAAGACACACACACTTTTTAGAGACTTTTTCTTTCCTTGTTAAAATGTTTCATATAGTTTGAAACGGCTCTGAATCCTTTCATGTACTATTTGCACATGCCCCACACTCACATTCTGTTTGCTCGGTGCTGAGTTTATTTAGCGTTGCTCTCAAGTCTTTATTTTTTACTTTACAGAGTGGGGCACGGATAAACATCTCAGAAGGCAATTGCCCTGAACGTATTATCACATTAGCAGGCCCAACAAATGCCATTTTCAAAGCATTTTCAATGATTATTGATAAACTGGAAGAGGTAAGAGGACTGAGAACTAGATCTTCTGCTAGGAGATGATGGAAAAGTTTTTTTTTTTTTTTTTTTTTTTTACAGGTTGTTCTAGGAGACTAATTTTCATTAACTATTTTGCTTAGGATATCAGCAGCTCCATGACCAACAGTACAGCATCCAGCAAACCACCAGTTACTCTGCGTCTGGTAGTTCCTGCAAGCCAATGTGGATCCCTAATTGGAAAAGGAGGCTGTAAAATAAAGGAAATCAGAGAGGTGAGTTTTGTATCAATTCATGGGAACACTGCCCATTTGCCCCCTACATAGTATCGAACACATTCCCCTGTCTTACAACTAAATATTAAAGTGGGTCTGTAAGATGACTATGCTACCCCTAAAGAGCTGTGGGAGTGCTCCCCTCATAAACGGGGGAATCCCTAATAGCGGTCCACTGTATTTTACATCTCCAGTTAGTGCAAACTATGCCTTCTCACATAGGGTAGCTTATTCAGCTAACAGATCTGCTGTAAATGTAACAAATCCTTTTATGTTAAGTTCTGTGGTTTTTATTTTTTATATTTTTTTATACAGAGCACAGGGGCTCAGGTACAAGTTGCAGGAGATATGCTGCCTAATTCCACAGAGCGTGCTATCACTATTGCTGGTATTCCGCAGTCCATCATAGAGTGTGTCAAGCAGATCTGTGTGGTAATGCTAGAGGTGAGTATTCTGTGGATGCTCTGACTTTGCAAACATGAGTATCATGCAATCTAGGGCTTGGGGGAGGGGGGTTTATCTCAAACCTCCATCAGTGCGCGGGCCCATGTTTCCAAAGAGATTTGCAACTTTTTAGTGGTTATGTGCCACTCGCCACTTCTTTGAAAATATACTGGCCCAGGGCATTTTATTATACCTGAAAGCTACACTATCTGCCAAGAATTCAGTTGTAGTGCGTGCACATAGTATGTGACGCATCAGATTCCATGACTGGAAGATTGACTGGCGTACAAAACGCTGATCTTAATAAAGGCTTATTCAGATGGCTGTAAGCTTCCTGCAAAAATGCAGATTTTTTTTTTTTTTTTTTTTTCTTGCAGACAGTTCAGCATGTCCGCAAAAAAAATTCCATTCCATTTTTTTGCTGACCCATAGACTTCAATGGAGCCATGTCCTGATTTTCACTGGACGGTGTTTTGCTGAGCCATGCAATAGAAGAAAAGGCCCCATAGAAATGAATAGGACAGCATCTGATCCGGAAAAAAAAAACGCATCCGCATTCTTGCAGACGGCATACAGCTGTCTGAATGAGCTCTAAATGGCTCCTTTACTCTCCAGTCTCCATCCTTAACCTCTAGAATCCCAGCACCGTACATGTACGGCAGACGGAAGGAATTTAAATATTGTGCCCACTCGGCACCATAATAGCTGTGTCTCTGCTGTTTCAAACAGCAGAGGCTTGGGGTTAATGTCTGTGACCAGAGATGATGCAGATTGCAGAGATTAAACCCTTTTTAGATGTCGTCGTCAAATGTGTTGATGGCATCTAAATGCTGGAAAGCCCAGAAGTGTGCACTTCCAGGCCTGCTCTCTCACCCCCCCCCCCCCCCCCCCCCCCCCAAATCGCTGTATATGGTGGTTGGGGGAGCAGTTGCTTTGCTCTAATGCACTGGGTCTCTCTGAAGAGACCAGCATATCAGAGCTCCTGTTCCTCTGGAGGCCTGCAGGTGGCAGGGCACCATAGGATAACAGCAAACAAGGCTTACATTGTAGCTTTGAACTACAATGTAAGCTAGGGTAACTTTCACACTAGCGTTTTTCTTTTCCGGTGCTCAAATCCGTAAAAGAACTGATCAGTTTTATCCTAATGCATTCTGAATGGAGAGTAATCCGTTCAGGATGTCTTCAGTTCAGTCTTTTTGACCAGGCTTTTCAGAAAACCATAGCATGTTGTATTTTTACCTCCGGCCAAAAATCCTGAACGCTAGATCCGGCCTTTCCTGTTGACTTGCATTAACGCCGGATCCGGCGCCGTGTGTTCAGTCAAACCGGATCCGGCTTTTGTATGTTGAACCTAAAAAATGTGGAAAAAAAAGTTAGTCCATAAATGGCGGCTCTGTTTTTTCCAATGCATTTTTTCATTGTGATCAAAAGGATTTAAATGTAATCCGTTTTTCCGGATCCGGCGGGCAGTTCCGGTGTCGGAATTGAACGCCGGATTCAAACAGCGCTAGTGTGAAAGTAGCCTAAGAGCGATCTGAAGACCAGATTGCATATTCTAGCCACGTCCCAAAGTGCCTGAACGATTAAAATATAAAAATATTTATCCCATATGTGGGGGGCTGATTCGTAATTATTTTTTTTCCCATTGCTTCACTTTACACAAAACACTCCAAAATTGTATCTCTTAAAAACTAGAGATCGTCCTTAAAATAATTGAGACCCCTCCCCAGCTCTGTAGACAGCTAAGGCTACTTTCACACTTGCGGCAGCACGGATCCAGCAGGCTGGTCACCCTGTTGGATCCGTCCTTCCGCTGCTCCGTCCCCATTGACTATAATGGGGACAGGGCGGTACAGTACGGCAGTTCGCGGTCAGAGGCCGCCGGACTAAAGTCGGACATGCAGGACTTTTAGTCAGGTGGCCTTTCGCTGTGCACTGCCGTACTGTGCCGGAGCGCTGCCCTTGTCCCCATTATAGTCAATGGGGACAGAGCAGCGAAACAGCGGAAGGACGGATACGACAGGGTGAACAGCCTGCCGGATCCGTTCTGCCGCAAGTGTGAAAGTACCCTAAGACACCAAAAAAAAAAAAGCCATAAGTTTCTTCTTAGTTTTAAAACTATATAAATATGGTGTCCTTGTTTTTGTACTGACTAAGAGAACGAAAGGAACAGGTCTATTGTACTGCCTAGTGAATGCCATAGAGACAAAACCCATAAAACTGGTGGAATTGCGTTTATTTTTTTTCCTCAACAGATTTGGTTTCAAAGTAAATATGGTTTTTATAAAAAAAAAAATATTTTTTTTTTAAGTCTCCTCCCAAGGGGGTTACCATCCCATACCGGCCCAAGCCCTCCAGTTCTCCTGTGATATTTGCCGGTGGTCAGGTAAGTCCTTGCAAGTTTATTTCTGCTTTCAACATATATGGTGTGCCTTTTTATGTCCCACTATCGAGCTTTGCACATGATCTGTGACAAATGCTTGCCTGTGAATCCTACATTGGTGACTATAAATAACTTTCCAATTCATACACTCCCCAGAGGATGTTGCTGCCTGTGATTATGTTAGAGTTTGATTATTGAAACTGTTGCAGAACTAAGTGCATTGTGGTGCTCTTCTAGATTGGCTGTGTGCTGCTATTTGGAACCTCCAAATGGTGCTATATTTTCCACTAGTAGCAATGGTGCTCCACAATGAGATATACAAGATTTATTATGGATTATAGGAAACTGTATTGTGGATTCATTCCATATGGTCATGACCAATGGGCGTAAGAGTTGTCCAGAATTGGGAAGACATGACTGTTTGTTTAATTCATAAAACAGCTCAGTTGAAGTAAATAGGCTGAGTTCTAATACTCCTCACAACCTGTGGATGGGTGCAATGCTGTTTATGAAAGAAAGCAGCCATCTTTTTCTAGTCCTGGATAGCCCCTCTAAAATACACTGCCCCATAGATGTTACACAAGGCTTCTCGGCACTGGCTCCCCACTCGTTCTCCCCCAGGCATGCAATGCTCCACTGACCTCCCTTGCTGTAAATATCAGATTTCACATTGCTGCAGCCAATCGCTGGCCCCCAGATGTTTACAGCAAGGGAAGCCCAGTGGAACATTGTGGCTGGGAAAGCGGGTAAGAAAGCTTCCCTTTACAGGTCCAGCCAACTAGGGGGTTTGCCAAAAACCCACCATTCTGCCACAACCTCTAAAAGTTTTCACTAAGCTGCTGACCTGGTTACTTAAAGGGGTTCTACAGTTTGTTTAAACTGATCTATCCTCTGGATAAATAATCAGCATCTGATCGGCGTGGGTCAGACACCTGGGACCCCACCGTTCAGTTGTTTGAGAAGACAGCAGCGCTGCAGCCTTCTCGCTGTTTACCGCAGGCCCAGTGACGGTTTAAACAAACCGCAGAACCCCTTTTAACATGTATGTAAAGTTCTACACAAATGATAAGATCTTAACCTAAGGAACCAAGAAGCATGTTTAACTTGTCTACAAAGAAACCATTACTGGGGTGCAAATCTACATTGTATAAAGGGTGGATACACATTGTTACATCTGTTGAAGATGCAGTCTGAGCCATGCACCACCTCGAAAATCTGTCATTTGAAGAAAAGCAATTCTAAGGCAGACGCAAAACCTTCATTGGATTGGGCTGGTTATTTTGGAAACGCCTTAACTGTAAAAGTTCTTGAGCATACCCAGTTCCTGTGGTCTATGCATAAACCTTCTGGCTTCCAAAAATCTACCTACTCCACGGGATTTAAGCTGTTAGGCAGTCAGTGTATGTAAAGATTCTGCGCGTGCCGAGCTGATGCCTCACCTTTTTGGACAAAGTGTAAGTGTCTCTGATAGAAGTGCCTGCCTGAAAGTCTTCAGTTTGTGGCTTTCCCCACAATCTGGGTTGTAACCATGGATCCAAAATGACTACTTAGCGTATTACATCTGAAGTTGAGCAAGTTACAGTGATTATGAGAAACCTAGTTGATGGCAAGTGGTTTATTAATCCGAAATGCCACGTATACTGCAAGCTGTAAAAATGTCCACATACACCATACTGCTACCTTGAGGCACTTGCATTGCATTTTGGCAGGATCAGTACTTGTCATTTAGTGTACTAGTGATCTCTTAAGAGAATAAACACTCTTCTTTTCCTCCTGCTACTATTCAGGTCCCATGCAGCTCATGTTGCACCCCGTGTATAAATGTTTAGTATTTTTGGCAGTAGTGAAGCAACAGTAATGGCCCTTTTACTATAGGTCTGCTCTTGATTGGATCTTAAGCCAACCCAATCATTATAATTTTGATACAGTACTGTAATCTGTTAGTGGAATAACTTTCTTTTATTTTACAGAGATCATAGTTATAATTTGGTATTTGTAATGATGGAATGTACTTGGGGCATGGGCAGTGCCTGCAGTTCACTGTACGTTCAGTGACATGTTTTAGTGTGAGTGAAATGGGTGGAAGGAAGAGTAAAACTGTAGCCTCATTTTGGATCCATGACCCAACTTGCTCCTCATGTTTTCGGTGTAGTGGTTGGGTTATCATGTCTGAGGACTGAGGCTGTGACTTTTATCAGAGATGACTGAACCCCATTTTCGCTTTGTTCAACAGGTGTCGCGCCAGGCCGGAGGGCATGCATGTGAGACTGACCTGTGGGAGGGGCGGAGGTCCCACACAGGGGGAGTCTCCCTAGATGCTGTGGATCTCCACGGGGTAGGTCCTGATATTTTATCACTTTATATCTACCCCTTTCTTCGTGTCACTTTTTTTCTTTTTCTCCCCCTTAAGCCCTTTTTATATAGATTGAAAACTTATTTGCTGCAGCATGCTAAATATGGGAAGCTGAAATAAAAAATCTGGGCCTTGGCCTTTATCTCAGATCATGTGCAGTCTTCTGATATTGTTGCTAAATAAAGAGGTGACCGACCATCTGTTCTAACTCCCTCATTAAGGGCTCATTCAGATGACTGTAGTGTTTTGCAGACCGAACATGGCTGGTCGTCTGAATGCCTGTTGTCCACGATTGCGGACAAGAATAGGACATTGTTCTTTGTGGGGCAGCGGAACAGAACTACAGATGTGGACAGAACGCGCTGTGCGACTTTTGCGACTCCATTGAAATGAATGGGTCTGCACCTGTTTTGCGAAATTGCAGATGCAGACTTACTCATGTTTCCTGAATGAGCCCTACTTTGCAGGTTATTTCAGTAGAGGGGCTGCTGGACACATCGGATTTATTTGTTCCGCTATACATTTGTCTGTTAATCTGTCTTTGGAGCCAAAGTCTTTTTAAACCTGCTCTTGACAGAACGGCTGCAGATCCTTTAAAGTGGTTGTCCATTAGTACTTAATTTCTAACAGGCGCTGGCAGTCTGCCTCCCCTACCGAAGGAATAATCATGCGGTCCAGAGTTTTTTCTTCCTAACGTGGGCATGGTCTCCTAATCCTCTTCAGCAGTGTCTTGTCCACTAGAGACACGTCGCCAATGAAGTCAGTGGTTGGCTGAAGAGGGTCAGCTGACCATGCCAAGGAGGAAGAAAACAAACCCTGGAACAGAAGGTAGAGGTAGAGCAGTGGGGAGCAGTTAAGTGTGATCCTTTGGGTAGGGGAGGCAGGCTACTGGCACCTGTTTAAATACTTTGCTTCAAAGTCTTATAGTTTTATGCAGATGTATGAGCTGTTATTGAAGATAATGTGACTGCTCTGCTCCGTTTCGCCTTTCCACCATGTGAGTATGGGTACCCTATACTCTGTGGATCCGTACTCTGCGTGCTGGAAACGTTAGACGTGCTGCTGCTGCACTATCGTATTTTCAGCCAGTGCTTTAGGTTCCCTTTTAAGACCATGCATCTTTGTGAAATGGCGTAAGCACCACTGTACCTTGTTTCCAACCGGTGGTCAGAAGATACAATCGTGTCCAGCTCAAATGCAGATCAACAGTGTTAATTTTTGATTACGCAATGAATTCATTTGGTTTGGATGTCTTGTGTCTAAGCGAACTGTTCTAGCTCTGTCTGTCGGGTCTTATCCCAGTTTTGGCCTCCAGCTGTTGTCTTGCCTGGCTGTCACTTGCATTCACACTTTCAGTTTTCTGGCTGTCACAGGGGTTTAATAGGACTACTTTTAATCCTTTTTATAGGCCTACACCATTCAAGGACAGTATGCCATTCCTCAGCCTGATGTAAGTGTGCTTTTGCTTTTTTCTCTTTTACTTTGGTTGTAGTTTACTGTTTCACACTAAACTGTCTTCCTTTTTGCTCTCTCCTGCTATGCTCATGGTGTGCCCCAGCCATATGCTTCTGCTCAGGACAGTTTTGCACTGTTCTCTAAGGTTGTGTCTTTTATAACTGCTAATACTTAAGTCGGTTTTTACCTGTCTCGCCTGGAATCCATGCTGTGCACATTGTTCACAGTTAGTAGCCATCTAATTCATTTGCCTTGCACCTATGTAGAACGGCTTTATTTTTCTTCCTCAGCTGACCAAGTTACACCAACTGGCAATGCAGCAATCACACTTCCCTATGTCCCATAGTGGCAACACCGGATTCAGTGGTAAGGAATCTACGCTTGCCCCTTTTTTTCAGTTTAGATGGCCACATAGCTCACTGCCTGCTTTGTAACATACTACAAGTCAAAAAATAAAAAACCTCAAACTCCCTCTTTTGCAGTGCCATGGTCCCGCTGGACTGGAAGTGGTGGGGAACTGTTCTTGGGCACAAGACCACTGCAGTCACTCAGTGGCCTAAGCGATCATGTGGGAAAGAGCAAATCATTGCTGAGGTTCAGCAGTGACATGCTGTTCTTGCATGTGACCACTGAGGCAATGATCTTGTGACAAAACTGGTCCTTGTCGCTTGTGGTTTGGCAGGAACTGTGGCTCTGGAACTGACGGTCTTGAAAGGTAAGTGAGGGTTTTTATTTTTAAAGACTCTGCTGCCTGTCCTTTTTGTCTTTTTTAATTAGGCAGGACAATCCCCCCCCCCCCCCGCCCTTTTTTTTTTTTTTATAAATGTTTTCATGGAACGGTGTACAATCTCTCCCCTCCCCTTTTCCTAGAGTGTGCAAGAACTGCCACAGATGCTGGACTGCAGGGTGGTCAGAACCATTGAAACGAGCAATGTATAATGTTAGAAAAAAATTAATCCAACCAGCAAGAGGCATTATGGACAATCGCAATACATTAGTAAATGCTCGCCCATGATAAATTGCCACTTGCTAAAGTGAGACAACCCTTTTTATAGGCGGGCTGCAAACCCGCCTTAATTGATTGTACATCACACTTGGAGGAACTTCTTAATATACTTAACACTCTGAAGTTGTGTTGAGTGGCCTCCAAGGAACCCAGTTCCGTGACTTTTCTGAAAAATCCAGCTTCTTCTGACATTGCATAGTTTACCAAGTTTTGTGGCCTGGACTATGGCCCAGACTTCACTTCCACTGTGGTTAGTGACAGAAATATTCATCTCCCAAGAGCAGTTGCAGGCTTCTGCATACATCACGGAGAGGAATTGCTCTGCCCATGTCCACATTGGAAGTGAAGTCCTGTCCATGGCCCAGGCCAGAAACCTTGAAATGGACGTGATGTGAGGAAGCAGTATTTCCAGAAGGGGGGCTGATCCGTGCAGCTTCAGAAATAAGTATTTTACCATCTGCTGCAGGTGTTCCGTTTGTTTTAAGGTGGCTTTGCAGGATCACGAGTCCAGTAGAACCCCTTAACACCCCTGGAAGCAAAATGGCTGGGAGTTGGGGGCTTGTACTGGTGACACCCCTCTAAGCACTTATGCGCTGCTGGTTTTTGCTTTCCTGCAGATTGGTCTTTAATCCACTGCACACTTTACTGGTAATATCTGCTCTTTTAGACAGTTCTCCTGTGTTCTGGCCCAAATGCATGAGGAAGTTGCTAAAATGGTTGAGAAGGCTTTTAAGAGTATTATGTGCAGAGTGTATCCAGGGGGTGAACAGAGCAGGAAGCCTGTGAGGTGAAGCTTCAGCTAATGGCTGCCAAGCAGTAAGTGATGTCAGAGGCACGTCATTTTGGCTGTCTTATAGAGCCCTATAGTATTCGTAAAACATGGGTAACAGGTATAGTAAAACTGCACCTACTGCAGTCCTATCGGTAAGTAATTCTAACTGAATTACTTTAGTGATAACACTTCTGGATGCCTTTGCAGTACTATCTAACACTGCTACACAACAAACTGCTCTAGAGACATTTTATATGCAAACATTTGGGGGGGGAAGAGAATCAGCTTTTGAATAAACTAACAATACACTTATATATATTTTTTTTTTTTTTTTGTATTCTAGGAGGTATTGATGCTTCAGCTCAGACAACCTCTCATGAACTCACCATTCCAAACGATGTACGTACTAAAGCTCCGAGATGAACTGTCATGTTTGCATAGATTAAAAAAAAAAACACTGGCTGCTTAAGGGTACTTTCACACTTCTGTTTTTTCTTTTCCGGCATAGTTTTGTCCTAGGGGCTCTATATTCCGGAAAATAACTGATCAGTTTTATCCCCATGCATTCTGAATGGAGAGCAATCCGTTCAAGATGTCTTCAGTTCAGTCTTTTTGACTGTTCACGACTGAGATACCGCAGCATGCTACGGTTTTATCTCCGGCCAAAAATCCGGAACACATTTTTTTTTTTCCATAGGAATGTATTAGTGCCGGTGTTCTGCCAAAAGTCTATAGCGGAAGTCACGTGGCGCGCTGCACAAGTGTACTTCCGCGAATCATTCCTGCAGCCTCCACTGCAGTAGTTTGCACACCGCGCGTGTGCACACTTAAGGGTATAGACTTCTTAAAGTGACAGTCTCTATACACCCCCCACCCCGCGCTCATTTATCTACATTAATTTGTACCCTCGCGGGCTCGCTTCGCACGCCACAAATCGGGGTCTGCCTCGCTGCGCTCGGCATTTAGTAAAACTAACTCTATGCCACCATGGATGGTAAAGAAAGAGAGCCTCTTTCTTTACCATCCATTTCCTTCTTTACTATCAATGGCGGCATAGTTAGTTTTACTAAATGCCGAGCACAGAAATTTATGTAAATGCTGTATTTCACTGCAGATGACTGTCACTTTAAGATGATGATTCGTGGAAGTGCGCTTGTGCAGCGCACCACGTGACTTCCGCTATAGACTTTCGGCAATCTATAGAGATCTGGCAGAACACCGGGTCGGCATTCAAAATACTACAATGCCGTATCCGTCCTTCCAGTCTGCGCATGCGCAGACCGAAATAAATGCCAAATCTGTTTTTCTGGATGACACTAATGTATGGAAGTACCTGGCAAAGACTTGATAAGTTGCTGTACTGAAAAAGGAAGTGTAATTTATAGAAATATTCAAGTGAAATATTTTTATTTTTTGACGGGTTTAGGTGAACTTTACCTGTATACTGCAATGTGCGTGCTGAAGCTTTTTCTAGTGTTTTGTAAAGTTGTAGTAGTGCCACACACGGCGTTTAGTCCAATGCCACCTGTTTAAATAAAAACAGAACTAGTACAAAGGGGTCACAGTGCAGCAACCAGTTCTGGTTTCAGACATAAAACTACTCCACACACAGCCACCCCATGTATGATCTGGGGCAGAGCTACATTCAGATGAATGGGGCCATTTTTCAGTACCAGTCATGGATCTCTGTTCCCTAAGTGATGCTTTGTCAGAAAAGCTAAAGAGGGTTCTCAAAGATCCTAGTAGTCGAACCCCCTTCCATTCAGACATTGTATGTCTTAGCAAGATGCTGTCAATTCCTGATGGAAAAGCACCTCTACTGAACACCACTTGTACCTTTTGCCTTTTTGATGGATTTATTTAGGCTGTTCTAGTGATTAAATAGATTTCTGCTTGGGGTTAACAGGGCTCCAGATGGCGACCAAAATGGTCGCCAATGCGACTTAGAATTTACAAATGGCGACAATACTTTTTAGTCTTGTCGCCATTTGCGACTAGACCCTCCGCGGCAGCTCTGCAGTAGAACAGCGACGGGCACAGGAGCTGATAGTTCTCTGACGCCGCCGATGTTCTCCTCAGTCTCAGTCAGCTCGGTCACAGAACACAACAGCAGAGACGCTGGCAGCAGGGAGGGGAGGGGCTGGGGAGGAGCGTAATCTGATCCTAGAGTGGAAGCTGCTTCTGCCAGCCCCTCCCCTCCCCGCCCACCAACCAATCAGAGCTAAGGCAAGGCGAGCACTAGCAGCTCTGAGTCACTGACAAGTACAGGGAGAAAGAATCGAATAAGTCACAGGTGAAAAGAACTAAAGATCCGACTTAGTTAGTGACTCATTCGATTCTTTCTTAGACTCTCTGTACAGTGTGCCGCCCCCCCCAACACCCTAGTATAAGAAACATTGGTGGCACAGTGTGCCCCCCCCCCCCCCAACATAAGAAACATTGGTGGCACAGTGGGAAGTGCCAATGAGGGTTAAAGAATAATTTAAAAAAATAACTCGCCTCCTCCAGTTGATTGAGTAGCTGCCGGTCTCCTGTTCTTGCTTCAGGACCTGTGGTGATGTCACTGAGCTCATCACATGGTCCATTACCATGGTGATGAATCATGTGATGTATCATGTGATGAGCACAGTGATGTCACCACAGGTCCTTTGACAGGCCATGAAGAAAGAACAGGAGATGATCAATTGGAGGAGGTGAGTTAATTTTTTTTATTTTATTTTTTTAACCCTCATTGGCACTGCCCACTGCACCACCAATGTTTATTATATTGAGGGGGGGCACACTGCACCACCAATGTTTATTATACTGGGGTGTTGGAGGGGGGGGGGGTGCACACTGCGCCACCAATGTTTATTATATTGAGGGGGGCACACTGCGCCCCCCAATGTTTATTATACTGGGGTGTTGGGGGGGTGCGCCCTGCGCCACCAATGTTTATTATATTGAGGGGGGCACACTGCGCCACCAATGTTTATTATACTGGGGTGTTGGGGGAGCGGCACTGCGCCACCAATGTTTATTATATTGACCTTCTACTATGCATTCGCGCCACCAATGTTTATTATATTGACCTTCTACTATGCATTCTGTATTAAAGAATGCTATTTTCCCTTAGAACCATGTTGTAAGGGAAAATAATACAGTGAATAGACTTTCATCCTAGCAACCATGAGTGAAAATCGCACTGCATCCGCACTTGCTTGCGATTTTCACGCAGCCCCATTAGCTTCTATGGGGCCTGCGTTGCGTGAAAAATGCACAACATAGAACATGCTGCGATTTTCACGCAATGCACAAGTGATGTGTGAAAATCACCGCTCATGTGCACAGCCCCATAGAAGTGAATGGGTCCGGATTTAGTGCGGGTGCATTCTGGTATTTTGAATGCCAGATCCGGCACTGATACATTCCTATGGGAAAAATGCTGGATCCGGCATTCAGGCAAATCTTCAGGTTTTTTTCGCCGGAGATATAACCGTAGCATGCTGCAGTTTTCTCTTTTGCCTGATCAGTCAAAATGACTGAACTGAAGACATCCTGATGCATCCTGAACGGATTACTCTCCATTCAGAATGCATGGGGATATGCCTGATCAGTTCTTTTCCGATATTGAGCCCCTAGGACGGAACTCTATGCCGGAAAAGAAACACTAGTGTGAAAGTACCCTAAAATATTAAGTTTAAATCCCCCCCCTTTCCCAATTTTACATATAAAATATATAAAGAATAAATAAACATATTACATAGCGCTGTCCAAACTATTAAATTATTAAAAAATATCTCCTATGCGGTGAGCATTCACCATTTTTTAGTCACCTTGTCACCCCAAAAAATAGGATAGGACTGCTCTATTATGGGCCGAACATTTCATAATATGCAAAATGCACGCAGCTTTTTTTTTTTTTTTTTTTGCGTGGTATTGAGTATCGCAATACTTTATGGTGACGAAAGCAAATCAAAATTTTGGTATCAAAACAACCCTATGCCGATCTGATCGGAGTAGCGTTGTCACGATACCAAAATTTTGATTCGGTTTCGATTTGGCGACTAAAAATTAGATTTGGCTCCTAAATTTTTCAGTTCAGGAGCCAATGGCTACCAGGTATTTTTTTTTTTTAGTCTGGAGCACTGGGTTAACAGTACAGCTTTGTGTTTTTCAGCTGATCGGCTGCATCATTGGACGTCAGGGAGCGAAAATAAACGAGATCCGCCAGATGTCTGGAGCACAGATCAAGATCGCCAACCCCGTTGAAGGTTCCACTGATCGTCAGGTTACAATTACTGGATCAACAGCCAGCATTAGTTTGGCCCAATACCTTATCAATGTCAGGTAAGACATTTTGGAGACTTATCTTTTCAGTACTACAGTGAGTCTTAAATGAATTGGTTAATAATACTAGCTGCACATGTAGTAGTAACAGCACATGCATGCAGCTAGTAATAAGTATGACATCGCCACTGATGTCCCATAGTTGAATATGAATAACTCATGTTTACATGCAGTTCTGCTGTGCTGCACTGGGAACATGGCCGCTGTCCAGTTTCCTCCTTTTACTTTTCACTGGGGACAGACTGCACATGCACTAGTTCCTTATCAGTCTCTAGTATAGGTGAATAGAGGCCTCTGATGGAGGAGTCTATGCATCAGCGACCACATTTCCAGCGCAGCACTGGTACGCAGGTCAGTGGACCTGCCTGTAAGCATGAGTTATTCATATTTAACTATAGGACATTAATTGTGGTAGTTTAATAGTGCTTATTACTAGCTGCATGTACATGCTGATGCTAGCACATTGGCCAACTTTTAAAAACAAGGCCCTGAAACCTTAGAGGTTTTCCTGGGCACTCATATCTTGCCTATACAGATTGCACAGGTTTTGTCTTTACATTTTGTTAGTCACCTGGGTCCAATAAGTTGTGCTGCACCTTTACAGTGGACATGTAAGGCTACTTTCACACTTGCATTCGGGGTTCCGCTTGAAGGCTCTCAAGCGGGCCCCGAACGGATCCATACAGCCCAATGCATTCTGAGTGGATGCGGATCCTCTCAGAATGCATCAGTATGGCTCCGTTCCACTCAGCAGGCGGCTCAGCTGCTGCAAGCGTTTTCGTGTCCGCCTGGCCGTGCGGATCTGTCCAGACTTAAAATGTAAGTCAATTGGGACTGATCCGTTTGACGTTGACACAATATGGTGCAATTTCAAACTGATCCGTCCCCCATTGACTTTCAATGTAAAGTCTGGACGGATCCGTCTGACTAACAACTAGACTTTTTTTTTCAGATTACGCTCCTCCCCAGCCCCTCCCCTCCCTTTTTTTTTCTGAAATAGAATGCAGACTGATCCGTTCTGAACGGATCCCATCGTCTGCATTATAGGAGCGGATCCGTCTGTGCAGATACCAGACGGATCCGCTCCGAACGCAAGTGTGAAAGTAGTCTAAGCTGCTGATTGTATAAAATATTACCTTCTGAAAGGGATTTCTGTTCGAGGTGACCTTTCAAAATGCTGCCCTGGGCCAATTAGTTGATACATTCTAAGCTAACAGCTGTTTTGCCTTGGGGAATCCACAGTATAAATGAAGTATTACAATTACAAGGTGGTCATTCGGTTGAATGGCACTTTATAATAATAAAAAAAAAAAAAAAAAAAAAACACGCTCAAGACTGCCAGAGCAGGAGCCACTTGTACAGTCCAGCCATTTTAATGTCCAGATACCCTCATGGGGCATATGGACAGGGGGTGGTCTTGCGTTTTCCATGTAGCATAAATGCGGTGCTTTTGTGTGTGGCAAATCCTCTAGATGTATGAGATTTTAAGTAATCTGGTCCACACACTGCAGAATTTTAAATTTTCAGCATTACAATTAATGCTGACAATATCTACTACAGCGGATATTTACCCATTGAAATGCCTGCATCTGCATTTCTCTGCTGAAATTTTGCACTAAATGTGACCGTAGGACACCTAACAGCCGCTTGATTAAAGTATATTTTAATGATCTTAAAGAGGACCATCACTTTTTTGTTTTATTCTAAATAAATACCTTTACTTGCAGGGTACCCCCCTGCTGATGCTTTCACCCTGCCTATTTTTTTATTAATTTTTTTTTTTTTTTTTTTTTAAAGATTTCTCCTGTGCTCCCTGTAGTTTTCCTGCTCAGTATGTTAAGGCCTCATGCACACGAACGTTGTTTGGTCCTCACCTGAAGCGTAGTTTTTGAGGCTTGGATGCAGACCCATTCACTTCAATGGGGCTGCAAAAGATGCGAACAGCACTTCGTGTGCTGTCCGCATCCGTTGCGCCATTTTGTGGTCTGCAAAAAAATGAAATAAAAAAACCTGTCCTATTGTCCATTTTGCGGACACGAATAGGCAGTTAGATCAATGGCTGATAGAATTGTGGAATGGACGCCTTCTGTGTTTTGCCGACCGCAAAACACACTGGTTGTGTGCATGAGGCCTAATACTGAGCTTCGGTACAGGGAGGAGATGCCAGGATTTCTCAATAGGTGTAGTCTTTACCCTGGCTATGCTGCGATCCAATCATAGCAGAGAGGGTCACAGCCAGGGAGATGTTTTTTTTTTTTTTTTTTTCTTTCTCCTTGGCTGTGGCGTTCTCCGCTGTGATTGGATCGCGGCACAGCCAGGGAGAAGGAGACTCCCATTGAGAAGCCCTGGCGTCTCCTCCCTGTACCGAAGCTCAGTATTAACAGGCAGGGTGGCAGCATCAGTAAAGGTATTTATCTAGAATAAGACAGAACCGTGAAAGTTCCTCTTTCGCTATGAACACCTTCGGAGGCAATTTTATTTTGATTGAATGTTACTCATTTTTGGCTTAAGGGGGTTATCCCATCTTAGACAATGGGGACATATTGCTAGAATGGGACCCGCACCTACAAGGAGAAAGTTGAGGAGGGCGCATGCGAAGCCACCCTCCAATCATTTCTATGCAGCTGTTGAAAATAGCTGAGCTGGCTTGTCTATTTCAGTCGGCCCCATATAAATGAATGGGAGCTGGGGCCGCGCATGCGCTCCTATTCACTTTAATGGGAGAGGTGGGGAGCTGTGCCTGGTGGTGGACGGACCCTGGGAAACCCAGGGTCCTCCAGCCACAACTCTCCGCAGCTCCGTTCTCCTTGTAGTTGTGGGTCTCACCTCTGACAATGGGGGCATATCCTAGTGATATGCCCCATTGTCTAAGATGGGGAAAACCCCTTTAATTGTTTTTTCAATTGGCCCCATAAAAAATACTGAGCTGTTCTGTCACAAAGCATTAACTTTGTCTAGCTGTCACTGGTACTTTTACTTTGTGCTGGTCATCTACTAAATCTATCTCTAAAATACTTATGCCACATTCTTATCCGTGAGATAAGAACTGAGCTATGAGTGTTTATAATGTCAGGGCAGAGATGAGGAGTCAGACAGAAAATCCAAAGGGTGCTCCTAGATCAGGTCAGATCTGTACACAAGACTCCACATTTTTAATAGACCAATTTAAAAAAAAAATTGCTAAAAAGTACAATGCAATCACAAAAAAATAAATAAAATGGACATGGCCTTTAAGCTTAACTAAAAGGGATATTCCTGTGATTGGTGATTTGTTATACTTGGAATACCCCTTTAAATGTAGACTTGCAGCATTGTGGCCCTTTAGACTAGGCAAGTATAGTAAACCCCCTCCTGACCACATAATTAGTGTGTACCTTACCTTTGTAATATACTTTATTAAATCCTATTCTAAATGTCATGAAATGAATTTGTAATATACCGGTACTTAAAAAAAAAAAATTATATATAATTACAAAATAGGCACCTGAAGTTCAGGTTTCTATAGCTCTTTGGAATCCGTACTCCTATACAGCACTAACATGTAAGCGGTGTACGGATTCCACTGTGGGGCTGCGGTGAGCAATGTGCAGCCAGGAGTACACAACACTGCCTGTGCCAGCTCTGCTAAAGCCTGGCATGGCACACCACTGCTAATGCAGGCTATAGTTGTGTTGTTACAGGTAGAAGTGATGTGCTTGGCAGAGCTCCTGCCTGTGCTTGCTCTGCAGTTGACTAGTTTTTGGTATTGTTTACATACAAGTATACTGGTGTTAAAATGCCCTCGGTTGTGTCCCATTTTTAAGTGCACCTCTCATGCAGTTCCACCATGGGCAACAGACTGATGGCTGGTTGACTAAACTTTTGTTTTTACTATGCATTTTCTATTGGCATGGTGGTAAAATATATCTGAAGTAACACTGCACAAACGTCTCCTAGCTCTGTCTAGCGCAGGGTGTGAAGGGCTGGATATGACACAGGGATTTTCTTTGGCATTACTTGGTTCCTTGTCATGCTCTGCCCTCTCAGGCCCTGCACTAAATAGAACAATGTGTATTATGCCTGGAGTGTTCCTTCAAATTTAGTCTTTAATTGCTTTGTTTAGAAACTGAGCAAAAAGATCTAAGTTGTGTAATATCTGGGTTTAGCTTTCTCTCAGCCTCCATTGTTGTCCTCCTGTACTCCTTCGTTTGTTCCTGTTTTCCCACCCACCCGTTTAGTTTTGTTCCCTTTTTTTCTTTTTTTCCTCTGTTTCAGTCTAGAAACTGCTAAACCCTCCTCTTCCCAGAGCGTCACGACCCCTGACCTTCTCAGCATCTCTCAGCCCTCCACCCCTTCTTCCTCTTCCAACGCTGCCCCCTCTCTGGTGAACGCTTCCACGGCCGGGGGTGGCGAACCCTCCTCAGCCTCCACATCCTCTTCCTCCTCCTCGGACACACCTTCCAGCCTCCCTAATCCCTCGACTGCCCCTTGTGTCTCCAATCTGCTTGACATGAAACCTGTCCCGCTCCTGGCTCTAAATGTCGTGTCCACAGCCTCCTCTACCTCATCCTCCTCTGCTGCTCCTGCCTCTGCCGCCCAGCAATACTCTAAAGTGAAATCGGACAAGCAGCGCTTCTCTCCCTACTGAGTAGCCTGTGGTTACTTCTCTATGTAACAATTTAATGGACTGTCTTTATCATGTTGGACCTGCTGTAAATCCCCATAATGCTGCAAATTGAAGGTATTCTGTCATCTGACGTCACTGTACAACCAAGCATACTGCCATATGCTGGCCTGATTTTCTTACCTGATTCCAGCTGTGCCATTCCTGGGGCCATCGTGGACTTCCTGCATATCATTTTTTTTTTAATATGCAGGTGCTGCCTCCCGTATAGTGAGGGTGGTACCATTACACTCATTGCACAGAAGCTCCATTGACTGCCAGCCCCTCCCTCGGCCTTTGACAGGACTAGGCGATGGGTACGTAATTTCTCCTGGTCCCGTCTGTTTGGGGGAGGAGTTTGGCTGTGAATGGAGCAGAGCTTGTGTGCTCTGACGGTAATGACGCTGTCCTGGTTACACTATAGGTGTCATTTGTGTATTTCAAAAAAGCAGATTTTTATCTGCAAGGGAGTCGGACTTGATTGGCACTATGCTTGGTTGCAGAGTGATGCCACCGACAGCTTCCCTTTAAGCAATCTAAATGATTTTGGGTTCTAATGATTACTGATTTAAAGGGTAGTTTGCTGCCTCTTTGTGCATCTTTTACCTTACCAATAGTGTTAGCTGTCTTTATAGCTTTGATCAGCCTTCACTGTATTTCAATAAAACGGCTAATAGTTTGTTGGCAAACCCTCGTATGCGTTATTTATGAGCAGTCTGTGTTGTACACTGTACATTGTATCTTGTTTATGTAGTTGCTATACATTGCCTGAAAGCATTTCTTGAAATGTCATGTTTTTGTTTTTTTATCTTTTACATCTGGCTATAGACATCAGTCACCTTTCCCTATTCTGATTCTATTCATAAAATGTTTTATAAAAGAGGTTTTTATTTAAAGGGATTGTCTGGTTTTCTGATATTGATGACCTGTTCTGATGGGTCATCAATATCAGATTGGCCGGGTGTCAGTCCCCCACCGATTAGCTGTTTGAAGGGGATTTGTTGCCCTTGGGTGCTGCAGCCTCTTCAATGTTTACCTGTGAGCTGTTGACATTGTCACCATTTTAGGGTTTGCCATAATGTGACCTTCACCACCAGTGAGGACCCAGCAGCTGACCCCCACTCATCAGATGCTTTTCTCCTCTAAGACCAGTTTCCCGCAATCAATATTTTGGTCAGTATTTTTAATCGGTATTGTAAACTGAAACCAGAAGTGTGACCTATGGAGAATGTATACTGGAAAGCTCTGTACTTCAGTGTTTTGGACTCACTCCTGGTTTTCCCTTACAAATACTAATGCAAAATACTGCTCTGTGGCTTTAGCTGTTATATGGACAGCTGCTGAAATCCTAGATTTCTCATCTGTGATCCTTGTGCATGTGGACAGCACACTGATCCATTCATTTAAGGAGCCTTGCACATGAGATATATATAATTTTATATTGAATCCGTTTTCTGTTCTGCAAATTACATGTCAGATTTAAAGAATAGCTTTGGGAGTGAGAAAAATGGTGCGCACTGAAGTATCTGTAGTTTGGTGCACAAACAACGGATCCAAAAAATACAGACCAGGTCATGTGCATGAGGCCTAGGGAAAAAAGGGATGGAAAGTCACTGAAACACCTTGGCAGGATTTATACTCGTACTCATGAGTGATCCACACTTGCCTGGTATAAAGGGGCTCTATACTAGGTTTGGTTACAAAAATTAAAATCCTGAAGTTGGCATTCTCACAGGAATGTGAACTACCTGATCGTCCATGTGGAAATTTGTGAATTTCGCTTTAAAGCATCTACTGAAGCAGTAAAGGCCTATTCACATCTTAAATATTTATACGAATAACTACAGGGTATACCATAAATGTGGGTTCTACCCTTCGAGCTTGCTGCAGTCCCTCGATCCATGTCTTGCCAGGTGAGGTGTTCAGTCAATGGCTCTCCATTCTTTTCTAGCAAAGTTGGCTGAGCAAGTATGTTTACCTGTTCTCGGTCACCCCCACAAAAGTGACACTATAGTGCCTTGCATTTGTGCAGTCACCTCTCCATTCTTCAGTCTGAGACGGCCAGTGGCCACCTTGCCAGGCAGGATGTGGGTTGAGCGACATGGGTGCCGGTCTCTCATTTCACTTCTGTGCGTGCACTTGCTCAGCCTGCAGAAGTGAGCTGAGTAAGCTGTGCACAAGCATGGCCATCTCTATTTATTCTCCTTTTTTGGATGCACTGGCTGCCTCACCAGGTGATGAGCAGATCATGGGACCCCTATGGGTATGCCTTGCATGTCTAAGATGGAATACCTGTCTTGTAGTGGCTGTGCAGGTGCTGTACACGGATTATATGTCTATTGGCGCAGGGGCTTCAGGTAGTTGTGGAAATGTATATGTTGAACTTGTGCTTATTGGTTTTACACTAAATCTTTTTATTTATTTTTCTCTTGTTTAGGCTGTCTTCAGAAGCTGGCGGCATGGGAAGCAGTTAAACATCTTCCAACATCTCTTCTCCCTGTTTAGATCATGTCAGTCTGCATAGTTCTACAAACAGTTTTTTTTTTTTCTTTTTTTTCATTTTTTCTTCCATGTTTTAACTAGTTTGCAAATTTTCAGTTTCATTGTGCTTTTCCTTATCCACTCGTCCATAAAAAAAAATTTTTTGACTGCATTTTAACTCAGTTTTTGTTTCTCCTTTTCCTGCCATTAAAAACCTGCTGATACAGATTTTAGTTTTATAAAAGTTTGTCCTGTTACCTATATATATTTTTTTTTAATTTAAGTCACAATGTAAAGAGTGGGGTATTAAAGGCATTTCAATTTAGTTCTGTAATGTCAGGAATTTTTCAAAAAACAAATAAAGATGGACTGAAATTGTGTGCGTTATTTTTTATTTTTTTTAAATGTACATATTTTTTTATTTTATTTTTTCCCTCTCCCCTAACTGCTCCTGACTTATTTTGTTGGAATGTGTATTGTGGTGCAATTGGTAGTGCAACAAATGTTCATACAATAGAAATGTAAGTAAATGCAGAGCTTGTGACCTTACCCAATCACTCTTAAGGACATTGGTATTTTTTATTTATTTTTTTTCATTCCTGTCTACCAAGAGCCAAACAATTAACATGACAAAGACCATGTAATTGACCATATCTTGTATTGAAAAATGGGAAAATAATTATTGGTGTGAAACGGAAAAGTGCAATTCTGACATAGGTTTTTTTTTTATGGCGTTACTTGTGTTTAAAAATGACACGACCTTATTCTGCATGCTGCAATTAAAGGAGAAATACTTTTTATTTTTTTAAACTGACATTCTACAGAAAGTACTACCCAGGTGCCTGAATATGAAGCTTGCTGAAATGGGCACGATTTCTCATTGCAAATCTGGCATGCATTAGAGTGGGAAAACTGGATTACAAGTCTTGTGGATCTGTAGACACGGTCAAGATGATGACAGCCAGATCCACCTAGCTTATAGTGCTATGTAGGAGTAAGGAGGAATTTATTTAGCTACTTGGTATTTATATAATAGTCCCTATTTACAGCTTCACATAATGTGTTTTCTGGGGACCTGGAGGACATTCAGTCAGGTTTTAAATACATAAAGGGAGTCAAGGTAAAAGAGGAAAGAATATTTGAAAGAAGAAAAACTGCTACAAGAGGACATAGTTTTACATTAGAGGGGCAAAGGTTTAAAAGTAATATCAGGAAGTATTACTTTACTGAGAGTAGTGGATGCATGGAATAGCCTTCCTGCAGAAGTGGCAGCTGCAAATACAGTGGAGGAGTTTAAGCATGCATGGGATAGGCATAAGGCCATCCTTCATATAAGATAGGGCCAGGAGCTATCCATAGTATTTGGTATATTGGGCAGACTAGATGGGCCAAATGGTTCTTATCTGCCGACACATTCTGTTTCATAAATATTGGGACATCGACACAATTCTAAAATTTTTGGCTCTATACACCATCACAATGGATTTGAAATGAAACAAACAAGATGTGCTTTAACTGCAGACTGTCGGCTTTAATTTGAGGGTATTTACATCCAAATCAGGTGAACGGTATAGGAATTACAACAGTTTGCATATGTGCCTCCCACTTGTTAAGGGACCAAAAGTAATGGGACAGAATAATAATCATAAATCAAACGTTCACTTTTTAATACTTAGTTGCAAATCCATTGCAGTCAATTACAGCCTGAAGTCTGGAACGCATAGACATCACCAGATGCTGGGTTTCATCCCTGGTGATGCTCTGCCCGGCCTCTACTGCAATGGTCTTGAGTTCCTGCTTGTTCTTGGAGCATTTTCCCTTCAGTTTTGTCTTCAGCAAGTGAAATGCATGCTCAATCGGATTCAGGTCCGGTGATTGACTTGGCCATTGCATAACATTCCACTTCTTTCCCTTAAACTGGTTGCTTTTGCAGTATGCTTTGGGCCATTGTCCATCTGCACTGTGAAGCGCCGTCCAATGAGTTCTGAAGCATTTGGCTGAATATGAGCAGATATTGCCCAAAACACTTCAGAATTCATCCTGCTGCTTTTGTCAGCAGTCACATCAATAAATGCAAGAGAACCAGTTCTATTGGCAGCCATACATACCCACGCCATGCTTCTCTGATGTGGTGGTATGCTTAGGATCATGAGCAGTTTCTTTTCCATACTCTTCTCATCACTCTGGTACAAGTTGATCTTGGTCTCATCTGTCCATAGGATGTTCCAGAACTGTGAAGGCTCTTTTAGATGTCGTTTGGCAAACGCTAATCTGGCCTTCCTGTTTTTGAGGCTCGCCAATGGTTTACATCTTATGGTGAACCCTCTGTATTCACTCTGGTGAAGTCTTCTCTTGATTGTTGACTTTGACACACACACCTACCTCCTGGAGAGTGTTCTTGATCTGGCCAAGAAGGGTGAAGGGTGTTTTGTTCACCAGGGAAAGAATTCTTTCGGTCATCCACGACACTTGTTTTCTGTGGTCGTCCGGGTCTTTTGGTGTTGCTAAGCTCACCGGTGCGTTCCTTCTTTAAGAATGTTTCAAACAGTTGTTTTAGCCACGCCTAATGTTTGTTGTGTTTTTCAGCCTAATGATGGCTTGCTTCACTGATAGTGACGGCTTTTTGGATCTCATCTTGAATGTTGACAGCAACAGATTTCAAATGCAAATAGCACACTTGAAATTAACTCTGGACCTTTTATCTGCTCATTGTAATTGGGATAATGAGGGGATAACACACACCTGGCCATGGAAAAGCAGAGAAGCCAATTGTCCCCTTACTTGTGGTCCCTTAACAAGTGGGAGGCACATATGCAAACTGTTGTAATTCCTACACCGTTCACCTGATTTGGATGTAAATACCCTCAAATTAACCGCCTCTGCGGGCGGCTGGGTTATTCCTCGTGGACCCATCGGGTCATGTCGCGAGAGGTGATATTTCCTGTGAACGCGCGCATACAGGATCGGAAGGTAAACCAGTTGATCTACAGCCTGCCAGCGGCGATCATTCGCTGGCAGGCTTGATCACCCCCCTGTAAGGCTCAATTCAGACCTCCGTATGTGTTTTGCGGATCCGTGGATCTGAAAAAACAGACGGTGGCAATGTGTTTTCCGCATTTTGTGGATCCGCACATTGCCAGAACTAAATAGAAAATGCCTTTTCTTGTCCACAATTGCGGACAAGAATAGGACATGTTCTATAGGCTCTACAAAAAACGCACTGTTCGCCCGATCAGGCCTGATCTTGTGCGCACACTTGTGTTCAGTCCGCCCCACCGCAGTGACCGAATTTTTTTTTTCTGATCACTGCAAAACACCGTAAAATCGCTGCGGCGCTATAAAGATCACTTTTGAGGGGCATGGCGAGTTCATCGATTTTTATTTTTTATATTTATTTAATTTTTTTGCACAAGTTAGCGGAAATTTATATATTTTTTTTTTTTTTCTTACAAAGTCTCATATTCCACTAACTTGTGACAAAAAATAAAATCTCGCATGGACACACCATACCCCTCACGGAATCCAAATGCGTAAACATTTTTAGACATTTATATTCCAGACTTCTCACGCTTTAGGGCTCCTAAAATGCCAGGGCAGTATAAATACCCCACAAGTGACCCCATTTTGGAAAGAAGACACCCCAAGGTATTCCGTGAGGGGTATGGTGAGTTCATGTAAAAAAAATATTTTTGTCACAATTTAGTGGAATATGAGACTTTGTAAGATGAAAAAAAAAAAAACATTTTCTGCTAACTTGTGACAAAAAATAAAAACTTCCATGAACTCACTATGCCCATCGGCGAATACCTTAGGGTGTCTACTTTCTGAAATGGGGTCATTTGTGGGGTGTTTCTACTGTCTGGGCATTGTAGAACCTCAGGAAACATGACAGGTGCTCAGAAAGTCAAAGTGCGTAAATTCACATTTTTGCACCATAGTTTGTAAACGCTATAACTTTTGGTGGTATTGGTTTGGGTAACCAATAAATATGCACTTATTGCATAGTTTTTTTTTATCAGACATGTAGAACAATACATTTAGAGAAAAATGTATATAGAAATGTAGTTTTATTTGAAAAATTTTACAACAAAGAGAAAAATTTCATTTTTGGGAAAATATTTCGGTCAATTTTGATTAATATAAAAAAAAGTAAAAATGTCAGCAGCAATGAAATACCACCAAATGAAAGCTCTATTGTGAGAAGAAAAGGAGGTAAAATTCATTTGGGTGGTAAGTTGTATGACCGAGCAATAAACCGTGAAAGTAGTGTAGTGCAGAATTGTAAAAAGTGGTCTGGTTATTAAGGGGGTTTAAGCTAGGGGAGCTGAGGTGGTTAAAGCTGACAGTCTGCAGTTAAAGCACATCTTGTTCGTTTCATTTCAAATCCATTGTGGTGGTATATAGAGCCAAAAATCTTAGAATTGTGTCGATGTCCTAATATTTACGGACCTGACTGTCTCAGGTTACTCAGCTTTTCCCATCCTCTGGGGGGGGATTTACCAGTTCATAAATGCGCTGATCTTGCAGTCTGGGGAAGCTGGGTAACTAAGGAGACAAATTGGTTTTGTAAAATGCACACCATGCTGTCCTATTACATGAATCTGTCATATGGTACCAGGCAACACCACCTTGTCACCAATGCCCCTCTACATCATTGCCACCTAGCTTTTACTGAGCGGCAAGTTGGTCTGTCTGTATAATGGGGTTGATCACTACATAGCTAGGCAAATTTGCAGTTCAGAAATAAGGGAAAGCTGAGTAAGGGCTCTTTCACACTTGTGTTGTCTGGATCCGGCGTGTACTCCATTTGCCGGAATTACACGCCGGATCCGGAAAAACGCAAGTGAACTGAAAGCATTTGAAGACGGATCCGTCTTCAAAATGCGTTCAGTGTTACTATGGCAGCCAGGATGCTATTAAAGTCCTGGTTGCCATAGTAGTAGTGGGGAGCCGGGGAGCAGCATACTAACAATCTGCGGCTCCCGGGACGTTCTAGAATGACGTCAGAGCGCCCCATGCGCATTGATGACAAGCCATGCAATCACATCATCCATGCGCGTGGGGCGCCCTGACGTCACTCTGAAGCGCCTCGGGAGCCGCACGGACGGTAAGTATACTGCTCCCCACTACACTTTACCATGGCTGCCAGGACTTTAGCGTCCCAGCAGCCATGGTAACCATTCAGAAAAAGCTAAACGTCGGATCCGGCAATGAGCCGAAACGACGTTTAGCTTAAAGCCGGATCCGGATCAATGCCTTTCAATGGGCATTAATTCAGGATCCGGCCTTGCGGCAAGTCTTCAGGATTTTTGGCTGGAGCAAAAAGCACAGCATGCTGCAGTATTTTTTTCTCCGGCCAAAAAACGTTCCGGTCCGGAACTGAAGACATCCTGATGCATCCTGAACGGATTTCTCTCCATTCAGAATGCATGGGGATAATCCTGATCAGGATTCTTCCGGCATAGAGCCCCGACGACGGAACTCTATGCCGGAAGAAAAGAACGCAGATGTGAAAGAGCCCTAACAGCCTCTGCAGAGATATAATGGAGGCCACACTTGATACATATGTTCTGTATATATAAATATAATTGGGAGAACTGTGAGTATATACTGTATATGTATATAAAGAAAAGGAAAGTTTAGCAGCTCTCACCTGCCCCTTCCTTCAGCTGTGAGCACGGATTACCCAAGTCAGGTACTGGGCGGCAATATGCAGAAAAAAGGGTTTCAAGGAATCCAGCTCCACTTTGATAAAGGAATATTATTTATTTTGCTTGCGATAAAATCTTATCCATAGAGTTACAAAAATAACAGTCTCGTCTACGTGTTTCGGGCTACCAGAGACAATGGGCTGGAATTCTTTGAAACCTTTTTTTTCTGCATACTGTATATGTAGTTTGGTATAGCATATATTGTAGTTTTATATGTAAAATTGGTATAGGGGTCAAGTTTTTATTAAACATGTCTACAGTAACTTTTTTTACATAGATTTTTTTTGTCCTGTAAATGGATTTGAATATGTGATCCTTTACTTATTCTATTGCAATCTGTGGGATTTTTGCCAACAGGGCTTAACAGGCAGTTTCCTATGGCAGACCTGGGAGCTGCCACAAGGCTGCCATAGTAACCACACGGAGACCAGATATTTTGTGCTGGGATGTCCAAGTGGAGAAAAAAGGAGCACCCTCTGCCTGACCACTTTCATGCAGCAGTTTTTGTCTGTGGCCTCCAAGTATTTAAATGATTGAGAACTGCTTAGGAGCTGTTCACATCATGATTTTTCCTGTACGTCAAACAGAAAAAAAAAACATATAGAAATGTATGGCTTTATGTACCCGTAAATGATTATTGGACAAACATAGCTAAAAAGTACATACTTTAGTCATGGCTTACGTTTCTATAGTGTTTTTTGTTGTTTTTTGGACTGAATGTAGCATTCCAGGCTTTTCTGTCCTGCAAAACAAATGCATAAACGTATCCATGTGTGAGATGTGAACAGCCCCTTACTAGGAGCTTTATTATGCAGCCCAGGGAGCCTTCACAAGATCCCATACTGCAACCAAACAGCTCCTGCCGTCTCGTGTGGGGGTAGCCCCCGGCCTCAAAATGGCTGCTCACATGCTGTGGATGCCAATGACCATGGTATCTGAGGGATATCTGTGTAAAATCTGATTGTATCAAAAGTTCTGATCAGTGGGTGTCTGCGTGCTGAGACCCCTGGAGTTGGGAGTGGTATCTTTCCTTGCTGATGAAAACAGACTCATGGGGGGAAATTTATCAAGCCCTGCACATGAGTTCTGGCTTTAAAAAGTTGCAAATGGGGGCTTTGTGACTTCTTAGGGGCCCCTTGTACAAAAATCTATCTTTAAGCATTGCATCTTCCAGTGACACCTGAACTGGAGGAACAGCCTGCTGATGGACATTGTATCTGACCTAGCCTGATAATACTGCGCACTGCCGGATTCCCATTGACTACAGTGGCACCAGACAGGGATCTGGCCACTTTCCTGCAGAAATGTTGGCTTTTGGCCTGAACAAAAAGTCGTGCATGTAGGACGTTTTGTCTGGCCAAAAGCCAACAGTTGTCCTTGAGAATGACTAGATCCCACGCCTTTCCATGGGAAGCTTCAGTTTATATAAGGATATCCTACTACGTTTTGATTTCCATATAAATGTTTTGAACTCTTTTTCAAGAAGGGCTACGTTAGCCTGTTTCAGTAGCAAGGGGATAGTCAGAAGAGGATTTACGAGCTTTGGAAAGGACATAATTCCTAGTATAGATAAGGGTAAGTTTTGCCACTTTTATTTTATTTTATAGGTCTTTCACTATTGATTTAGTTATTGGAGAATAGTTCAAGGTATACAGGTGAAACTCGAAAAATTTGAATATCGTGCAAAGTTCATTTATTTCAGTAATGCAATTTAAAAGGAATTGCATTAATGCAGCTTAAAATTGTGGATTTTACTAGTTTCACGACGTAAAGTCTGGATTTTATTAAGGACACGGAGGCGAGTATTGCTTTAACTCTTTCTTTACTCAACATTAGCAGCAATGAAACAGGAAGAGGAAAAAACAAGAAGTGACTTAGGTAACAGGCCACTCCCCCTGCAGCATGTATAATAGTCATTGTCACCATCCGACCCTCCTCTTTCTTTGCAAACACGGACCGCTATCCGGATAACACCAAACTGGAACTGCTCAACTTTAACTTTCCACTGGAACTACCGGGAACTATGGACCCTGGAACCTGCATAGTTGAACAGACCATAACTGCAGTGTCCGAAACATACCAACGGACGTCCAAACACTGAAGAATCAGCCTGAAAGGGAAACGGAAACGACATGCCAACATCAACGCCATCTTAAGATACATGGACAAAGTTATTGAAAGTATCAAGAGAAGTCATGAAAGCAAAGTGGAGCAGAACCCCAGAAAAGCCATACATACATTAGAGGGGGGTAAAGGGAGGGTCAATACTCGCCTCCGTGTCCTTAATAAAATCCCGACTTTACGTCGTGAAACTAGTAAAATCCACAATTTTATCTCGGACGCGGAGGCTCATATTGCAAGTTTAAAGCTGCATGATTACCGAAGAGAAAACGTGAGGCGGAGGGCGAAAGTAGAAATCCCGAAAGGTAGATTCGCGTGACCAATCGGCCGCCCTCAAGATGTCTTGTAAGTGAGCCCCAGAAATCAACATCGAGGTGGCAGATGCGCTGCGGGTGGAATGCGCAGTGAAGATGGACGTGTCCCCCCCCCCGCCAGCGACAAGACCCATTTGACCCAGTGCGCTAGACACTGGGGCAAAAGGCGGGCGGAACGAAAGAAAAAGATTGGGCGAAACAGAAGATCGATAACCCGCCGTCCGAGCCTCGTATTCACGGAGGTAGGAGACCGAACACAAGGCAGGACCTAGCAGAGAAGCTGGGGTAAAAAACCAAACGAGACGCAGTCTTGGTGCGTCTAGAAATTGTGAAGGTCACCCCTTCCGGCGTAAAGGATCTGGCCAAAAAATCCAAGGCTTGTGTGTTGGAAACCCGTTTACAGGACACCAGACAGAAAAGGGAAACTAGCTTCGCCGACAGCTGGCGCAAGGATAGGTCCGCGTTAGCTGGCCAGGAAGAAAAAAGGGACAGTACGCAAGAAACATCCCAGGTAGCCAGATAACAAGGAGGACGTGCCAGGCGAGAACCCTTAAGATGACAGCGTACCAGACAGTGTTGGCCCGCCAGACAACCCCAGAACCTGTGGTGAGCCGAAGAGATGGCCGATCTATAGACATGGTGCAATAGGCCCGACCGACCTCGAATAAGGAAGTCAAAAACTGAAGCATGGCCGTTACAGGGGCCGAAACGGGATCCAGGTCCCGTCCCATGCACCAACTAGCCCAAACCTTCCATGTGGACCTATATGCACGTCTGGTGCCGGGGGCCCATACGCTCGCCAATAGGTGTCGAGTCGAGAGCGGAAGGCCCTGGAGTTCCCAGGGTTCCCCGAGATCCTCCATGCCTCCAGAAGAAGAGGGTGATATTGGCCGAGGGGCCGGAAGAGCCGTTAGCTGAATGGGGATGTCGGTCGACAACTCTAGGAGTTGTGGAAACCACGCTTGGGACCCCCAGAACGGGGTCAGAAGGACTAACTCTGCCTCCTGGCGTCTAACCTGGAGGAGGACTCTGGGAATGATGGCGAAGAGGGGAAACGTGTAGAGGAGCGTGGTGGACCAGTCCTGGAGTAGAGAGAGCGTCTACCGCCTCTGCCGCGGGATCCGGGCGCCAGCTGTAAAACCATGGCAGCTGGGCGTTGAGCCGGGAAGAAAAGAGGTCTACGGTAAAGGGACCCCAAAGCGACGAGATCGCAGAGAAAACCTCCACTTTCAATTTCCAGTCGCTGCTGTCTGACCAGTGGCGAGAACTCTAGTCCGCCTGGACATTGTGGAGGCCCGGGATGTAGTGTGCTTGGACGAGCAGATTCCTGGAGAAACAGTACTCCCAAAAATCCTTCGCCAGCCGAGCCAGTAAAGCGGAACGCGTGCCAACCAAATAATTGTTGTAGCGCACGGCAGACACATTGTCCATGCGGAGTTGAATGCAAGCGTTCACCGTGTTGTTCGAGAAGGCATTGATATGGAGGTCCGACTCCTCCACTGACCACAGGCCTCCTTTGGACACCCCGTTGCAGTGGGCACCCCAACCAACAAGGCTGGCAACGGAGTCTACCGTAAGATCCGGTTGGGAACCGAAAATGGCTCTGCCGTTTCAGGCCGACAGATTGTGTATCCACATCTAAAGACACCATGTCCGAGTATGAGGCCCCTCTGCGAAGGTGGGCTATCTTTAGGCGCTGGAGAGCCCGAAAATGAAGGGGGGCAGGGAAAACCGCCTGAATGGAGGACACCAGGAGACCGATAATGCGGGCCAGATGGCGAAGCGACAGCTGGGGACATGCAAGCGCACGGCGTAACTCTCTGCGAATCGAGCGAACCTTCGTCAACGGGAGACTGAGGGATTCCTCTTCCGAGTCCACTAGGAGACCGGGAAACTCCATCCATCTGGACGGGGTCAGACACGATTTCTCCAAATTGAGAAGGAACCCCAGCCGAGAAAGGAGATCTATTGTCCATTGGGTGTGCGACAGAAGAATCTCCGGACTCTGGGCCATCAGCAGAAAATCGTCCAGGTAAATGATTAACCGGACACCTCTGCTTCACAGCCAGGACACCACCGGACGTATAAGCTTGGTGAAGCACCAAGGAGCCGAGGAGAGGCCAAAAGGAAGGCAGGCGAAACACCAGATCTCGTTGCCCCAGAGGAATCTGAGAAGGTCTCTTGAGACTTCCGCCACCGGAACCGTCAAGTAAGCGTCCTGGAGGTCCAATTTGGCCATCCAGTCGCCGGGCAGGAGCAGATCCCGCAGGAGGTGAATGCCCTCCATTTTGAAATGACGATAACGTACCAGGGTATTTAAAGCGTGAAGGTTGATCACTGGTCGCATTTGACCGCCCTTCTTCTCCACCAAGAAAATATTGCTCAAAGGGGCAAGTTCTATGGCTCCTTTGAGGAGCAGAGTTGAGAGCTCCTCTTTGACCAAAACTCGGTCGGACGCCGATAGGATGATTGGGAGGGGGGATACAGTCCGGGGTGTCTACTAGTTCTATCTGGAAGCCTCCGACCGTGGAAAGGACCCACCTGTCTGAGGTGATGGTCTGCCAAACATGGAAAAAACTAGGAGTCTGCCCCCTACAGAGGGATAGGAACAAACATGAGGAAGCAACAGGCTTACCGTATGGGCGTCTTGCGCCAGGAGTGCTTCTGAATCCACCCGATGGTAGAGTGAGAGGCAGGGGACGCCGACCTCATGTACTTTCGGCCGTGAACTATGACACATGTGTTCCAAGTTGGTGCGCAAAATCGTCATTTCCGGCGGGTCTAGCGGCATGATGCCTGCCTAATCTCCGATCCCAGGTGAGCCACATAAAACAAAATCGGGGTGGATATTTAAGACCTTGAGGGACACAATACTATCATACATCCCCCTGATGAAGCAATAAGCGAAACGGAGATAAGGACCCATTTAGGTACAAACCGGATTCCCAAAAAGTTGGGACACTAAACAAATTGTGAATAAAAACTGAATGCAATGATGTGGAGATGGCAAATGTCAATATTTTATTTGTAATAGAACGTAGATAACAGATCAAATGTTTAATCCGAGTAAATGTATCATTTTAAAGGAAAAATACGTTGATTCAAATTTTCACGATGTCAACGAATCCCCAAAAAGTTGGGACAAGTAGCAATAAGAGGCTGGAAAAAGTAAATTTGAGCATAACGAAGAGCTGGAAGACCAATTAACACTAATTAGGTAAATTTGCAACATGATTGGGTATAAAAAGAGCTTCTCGGAGTGGCAGTGTCTCTCAGAAGCCAAGATGGGTAGAGGATCACCAATTCCCACAATGTTGCGCAGAAAGATAGTGGAGCAATATCAGAAAGGTGTTACCCAGCAAAATATTGCAAATACTTTGCATCTATCATCATCAACTGTGCATAACATTATCCGAAGATTCAGAGAATCTGGAACAATCTCTGTGCGTAAGGGTCAGGTCCGTAAAACCATACTGGATGCCCGTGATCTCCGGGCCCTTAAACGACACTGCACCACAAACAGGAATGCTACTGTAAAGGAAATCACAGAATGGGCTCAGGAATACTTCCAGAAACCATTGTCAGTGAACACAATCCACCGTGCCATCTGCCGTTGCCAGCTGAAACTCTACAGTGCAAAGAAGAAGCCATTTCTAAGCAAGATCCACAAGCTCAGGCATTTCACTGGGCCAGGGATCATTTAAAACGGAGTGTGGCAAAACGGAAGACTGTTCTGTGGTCAGACGAGTCACGATTCAAAGTTCTTTTTGGAAATCTGGGACGCCATGTCATCCGGACCAAAGAGGACAAGGACAACCCAAGTTGTTATCAACGCTCAGTTCAGAAGCCTGCATCTCTGATGGTATGGGGTTGCATGAGTGCGTGTGGCATGGGCAGCTTGCATGTCTGGAAAGGCACCATCAATGCAGAAAAATATATTCAGGTTCTAGAACATATGCTCCCATCCAGACGTAATCTCTTTCAGGGAAGACCCTGCATTTTTAAACAAGATAATGCCAGACCACATTCTGCATCAATCACAACATCATGGAGAAGGATCCGGGTACTCAAATGGCCAGTCTGCAGTCCAGATCTTTCACCTATAGAGAACATTTGGCACATCATAAAGAGGAAGGTGCAACATAGAAGGCCCAAGACGATTGAACAGTTAGAGGCCTGTATTAGACAAGAATGGGAGAGCATTCCTATTTCTAAACTTGAGAAACTGGTCTCCTCAGTCCCCAGACATCTGTTGAGTGTTGTAAGAAGAAGGGGAGATGCCACACAGTGGTGAAAATGGCCTTGTCCCAACTTTTTGGGGATTTGTTGACACCATGAAATTCTGATTCAACATATTTTCCCCTTAAAATTGTACATTTTCTCAGTTTAAACTTTTGTTCCGTGATTTATGTTCTATTCTGAATAAAATATTAGAAGTTGGCACCTCCACATCATTGCATTCAGTTTTTATTCACGATTTGTATAGTGTCCCAACTTTTTGGGAATCCGGTTTGTATATGCATGCGACCATATTATTACTGCATAATGACTGGTGTGGATGGTTATGTATCTTTTCATGCAGAGTTAAGCACTTGGCACTTTATGTATTGAATATAGAACTATTTGTGTTGCTGCTAACATTGGACTGATGTTTGGTTTTGGAATATTGTCCCTCTCTCCTGCGAGGGCTTATTATTACCCTGTATGTGCTCTTACCACCAACTATTTTAATATGGTTTTAATTATGTGATATTTTTCATGTGACAATAAAAGTACTTATTAAATTCTATCCAGTCTAGCCTATTTGTGTTATAGGTCTTGCTGTGTCAAAGGTGTCTCCTGGAGCAATGCAACGTCTGCCTTCAGCTGCTGTAAGTGACGTAGCACCATTAGTCGCTTGTTAGGGGATCTCAGTCCCTTCACATTCCATGAAACTATTTTCATAGTGATGGTACTTTTCAAGTATATCGGTCTGTCTTATATGTCTACCTGAGAGAGTACCATTTTTTTTTTTTTTGTAAATTCTTTTTTTAAATTTTTAAATTTTTCAACAGATCAAAGCATGACAAGCAATGAGACTGATGTTGAATACATCTCAGTATCAAAGCATGGGCAAAATAAATGACAATCGACGGGTCATACAATTATAGAACCCTACGCGGGAAAACCACAACCGAATGTGGAACAGTAATATGCAAACTGAATACAAATATAATGTAGACACGGAGAAGGAGAGACAGGGGAAGGAAGAGGGAGAAAAGGGAGGAAGGGCAAAGGAGAGGGGGGACAGCATTCGCAAACCTCTACTCTCACTCAGGTGCTAGTAGCGCCTTACAGTCAGCCGAATCATAAAAGATCATCCAGTGACTCCACGTTTTGGAGAATCTTTTCTCAGTGTGTATCAGTGAAGAGGTGAGATCCTCCATTCTCATAATCTCCTGGACTCTACTAATCCACATTGATATGGAGGGAGCAGAAGACTGCCTCCATAGGCATGGGATGCAAGCTCTTGCCGCGTTTACCAAATGTCTTACCACAGATTTATTGTAGGATGCCAGAGGAATCTCGCACTGATGGAGCAAGAAAAAGGCCGGCGTCTTCGGGAGGGTGTATGTAGTAAACTTCGATGTAATCCCCCACACAGAATCCCAGAAAGCCGAGAGAAGGGGACAAGACCAGAATACATGTAATAATGTACCCCTCTCAGAGCCACAACGCCAACACAAGGGCGAGGTAGATGGAAAAATGGAGTTGAGTCTAGTTGGGACCCTATACCAACGTGGCATGAGTTTGAAACACGCCTCCTGAACATTGCTGGCCATAGATGTTTTGTGAATGCACGTGTATAATCTCAACCGCTGTTCTGAAGAAAGAGTTATTTCTAAGTCAGTTTCCCATTGGGAGACAAAATTGGGGGGAGGTTGGTCCGGGGGGGATATTAGCAAACTATATGTGCGGGAAAGGGTACGTGTAGTCACTCCAGACTGCTCACAGAGGGCCTCAAAATCTGTCTTGGCACGGACGTATGTAGTCGCAGGAGGAAGTGTAGACAGGAAGTGTGTGAGTTGTCTAGACTGCCACGGGTTGAGGGTAGGCAGTCCCACTTTCTCTGAGATCTGTTGTGGGGTGAGCCATTGATTCGAGGTAATCAGATGGTGGGCCCTGAATTTATTGCAGTTTACTAGCTCTTTGAAAGGACCGCGCTCTAACCCTGGGGGGAATTGAGGGTTTCCCAGAATAGGGAACATAGGAGAGGGGGATGGAGAGATACCCGGGCGATTCTGAATGCAGGCTAAGGCTTTCAAGGAGGGGCCAATTGTTGGGTGTAGGCGAGCCTCCAATGGGACCTGGGTGGACAACCAAGGAATGGCTGACAATGGAGCAGACAGGAAAGACTGCTCAACTGAGACCCATTGTTTATATGCTTGGTGTCGACACCAATCAACTATCCTAAGAAGATGTGATGCCCTATGGTATGAAAGGAAGTCAGGGAGCCCTAGACCACCCTCCAGCTTGGGACGAAAGAGTATTGACCTGGCTATCCTGGACGGTTTGCCTGCCCATATGAAGTGGGTCAGCATTTTCAAGAGAGTGTGGAAGAAGAGTCTGGGGATGTGAATCGGTAGGGCTTGGAAGAAAAATAGAATCTTTGGCAGCATATTCATTTTAAAAATAGATATCCTACCAAACCAAGAGAACGTACCAGTATGCCACCTGTCCAAATCTGCTTTTATGGTTCGAAGAAGAGGTGGATAGTTGACCTGGTAGAGCTCCGCGAGTGTGGGGGTCAGTAAAATCCCCAGGTATTTCAAGGATGAGCGAGCCCACTTAAATGGAAAGTTCTCTGAAATAGATTGGCCCGTGGAGGGGGAAAGAGTTATGTTTAAGGCTTCAGATTTTTGATAATTAATTTTAAAGTTCGAGAGGTGAGGATATATTTTTAGCTCCTGAAAAAGGTTTGGGAGGGTAACCCTGGGATTGGTAAGAAAGAACAGAAGATCATCAGCGTAAGCTGCAACCTTGTGAGAAGTCTCATGAATCCGTAGCCCTGAAATATCGGGGTTCCCCCTTATATGACATAGAAGCGGCTCTAGACAAATCCCGAATATTAAAGGGGATAGGGGGCAGCCCTGCCTCGTACCATTACGGATGGACAGGGACATGGAGAACTGACCATTCACCTTGACCACCACCGTGGGGTTGGAGTAGAGGTTAGTAATTCGAGCCATCATTTTGTCCCCCATTCCCACGCAGCGTAGGGTTTCGAACATAAATTCCCAATTGACCCTATTGAACGCCTTCTTGGCGTCGGTAGATAGGAATAAAGTTGGAGTCTTAGAAGTAACGGCACGGTAGATCATGTTAATTGCTCTCGTGGTACTATCACGGGCTTCTTCTTAGAGGTAAAAAAACCAGTTTGATCTAAATGGATTAATTTCTGTAAGTGAGGTAGCAGGCGAGTGGCGAGTATTTTGGAAAATAATTTTAGATCCACATTGATCAGGGAAATGGGATGGTAGCTTTGGCAACATGAGGGGTCCTTCCCTTCCTTGGGGACTACTGTGATATGCGCCCTAAGGGTGTCATTTGGAAGCGTGCGGGCCCTATCCAGTGAGTTAAAGGCAGCTATAAAATGAGCAGGCAAAATGTCCTTAAACTGTTTATAGTAGGGAAGTGTAAGTCCGTCCGGACCCGGCGCCTTCCCTGTCTGGGAGCCCTTAATAGCTGCCTGTAACTCAGACAATGATATGGGTGACTCCAAGTCAGAAACCGTTTCTGGGGGCATAGATGGCAAGCCCGCAGATTCAAGATAAGTTCTCACTGAGGGCCTGGATTCAGGGCTAACGGATTGATGAGAGTCGTCAAGATTGTACAGGGTGTGGTAGTAGGATCTGAATGCTTCTGCTATTTCCTTCGGGAGAGAGGTCCTTCTACCTTCGGGACAAAGGAGCGCAGCCTGGTCTTTTGTAACGCCCGTGCAAGGGTTCTGCCTGGTTTGTTACCATGTTCATAGAAATGTCTACGGCACTTAATTAAGGTCGCTTTGGCTTTTGAAAGGCATAAAGAGCGAACCTGATCCCTCAGCTGGGTAAGCTCCGCTCCCAGCTGCAAGTCCAGTGTCCGTTTATGCTGCTGTTCTATCGCGTGTATGCACGTTAAGAGAGTAGATATCTTTGCTGCCCTTTCCTTCTTCAAACGAGACCCTAGTTTAATAAAGGTGCCTCTGATATAACATTTATGGGCCTCCCATATGGTAAGAGGGTCGCTCTCGGGAGTTACATTAGTCGCAAAATACTAGATCCTGGAGAAGTGAGTCATTTAGCTGCCAATGCCAGGCTCTGGATTGGTGGGCTGGGAGGGAGAGGGATATGGAGACTAGGGCATGGTCCGAGAATGTAATAGGGTCAATCTCTGATTTAGAGAGAAGGTCTAGTCTAGCATGGTTCAGGAAGAAATAATCCAGTCTGGAGTAGGAGTTGTGGGGATGTGAAAAGAATGTGCAGTCCCGGGATGTTGAATGAAGGATACGCCAGGTATCAGCAAGTTGGTGGGAAAATAAGAGCTCCTTAAGTCTGGCAATGGCGGAGAGAGGGAAGGAAACCTGGCCCTTGGAGGAGTCCAAGCGAGGATTCAGGACAATGTTAAAATCCCCACTGAGAATTAGTAGACCCTCCGTGAAATCCTCCAAGGCCCTGAGGGTTCTAGATAAAAATCCCACCTGACCATTGTTGGGGGCATAAACTGATGGCAATGTAACTTTAGAACCCGCTAAGTTACCCTTTACAAATAGGTACCTGCCTGCTCCATCAGTGCGAGAGTCAATCAGGTCCCATGAGATAGCGTTGGAGATGAGAATAGAGACGCCTTTCGTCTTGGTATCAGGATCAGTACTATGGTAGACATGTGGAAAGCGCATGTCAGAGAGCTTCGGGGTGGAAGATGAACGAAAATGAGTTTCCTGGATAAACGCCACGTGCGCGCAGTTTCTTCCAGAGGAGACACAGAAGGGACGATCTCTTCTCAGGCAAGTTCAACCCCTGTACATTAAGGGAGACCAATAAAACATCATACATGGTGCAATACTGTGAGATAGAGAACAGAGACAAACAGAATTTCTCAGTGAGAGCAAGGAGTGCTGACAGCGGGGATAGGGGAGAGGCGAGGGAGGAGGGTAGGAACACCGGGACGGAGAGAAGGAGGAAACCTAGCCCTCAGCCGAGGGACAAAAACTTATCAAGGTAAAAGTAACTGCGAGTAACCTGTCTGTTAGAATTCACAGAGGCAAGAACTCACAGTGCCCTAGTGGGGGGAGAGGAACAGCTGGCGTCTACAAAGGAAAAAGAACACATGTCACACGGAGAGCAACTCGTGACCAGAAAAAAAAACAAGGACAGAATAGCATACCAAAGACCCCTTCCCCAGAGGTTGTGGAACTTTAACTAGGAGGAATAGAGGAGGGAAGTGGTAGGAGCAGAGACACACAAGATAGAGGGATGGAAGTCATCTCAAGGACAAGACAGAAACACATGAGAGGAGGTGCTGAGACTATCTTAAGACCACATGAGTCCATGAAGATTAAAGGGACGTCGAGAACAGCTCAGCTGGGCCACCCTTAATAATGCAGACAGACAGTCTCATCAGACGAGGTCACCCCAGTGGATCAGCGAGGAGGTGGAGGAAGGCGCCGTGGAGGCTGGTATTGCGGTCTGGAAAGGTGGCCGCGGAGAGAGCTGGAACGGCCAGGAGACAACCGTCTCGGGGAGGTGGATGATGCTCTTTGCGGAAAATCCAGATCCTGATGCAGACCTTGCAAAGACGGAGGCAGTGTCCAGTCAGAAACTGTGAAGGGGCGGACATCAAGGAACCTGAACAGTTCCGGAAGGTCCGCCGGAGAACGAACCTGCATGGATTGGCCGTTAGGGTATCTGACAATAATATGGAATGGGTGTCCCCAGCGATAGGATGCTCCTGCGTCCTTAATTGCCTCCAACAGGGGCCTGACCATTCTTCTCATAGATAAGGTTAGACGGGATACATCAGGCAGGATGGAGATTGATATATCCTCAAAGTAAATCTCCTTCTTTTCCCAGGCCTTGCGCAGGATACGCTCTTTGACTGTATAAAAATGGACCCGGCATATGACATCATGTGGTCTGTCTACATCACGGTTTCTGGGACCTGCAGTCCTATGGACTCTATCCAGCTCAATTTTGGTCTGAGGAGAATTGTCCAAAACTGAATTAAAAATGCCGACCACGACAGAGTGTAGTTGGTCATTAGGAACAGACTCCGGGATGTTGCGAAGCTTAAGATTATTTCGGCGACCTCTATTTTCCACGTCGTCGAGGTGTAGAGAGAAGTCCTGCATTTGAAGAGTATGTGCAGATAGTGACTCTGAGTGGGAATGAACCACGGAAGCGGTAACTGCGTAGCGGTGCTCTAGCGAGGATAAGCGGTCATCCAGTTGATGGACGTCATCTCGGACAGCTTGCAAGGCCTGGGCCTGCTTGTTCTCAATGCGGGCCACCTGTGCCTCCAGGTCCGATTTAGTGGGCAGTGCCCTTATCATTTCCCAGAGTTCTGCCAGCGTGCAATCAATGGAGGGTGGGGGTAGGGGGGACCCCTGGGGCTCCTCTGGTTGCTGTGTCAGCGTGGTGAAGATGGCCGGCACGCTTTGGCTGAGGGACTGGGTAGCTGGGACTGGGCCCATGCGGCCTGGAGTGTGGCCTGGAGTGTGGATAGCGGCCATCAAGGGCGGCGTCTTGTCCACCGTAGGGCTCTTCTTGGAGTCAGTAACAGGGGACAACAAGTGAGCTGAGGCCCTGTCCATGGGCTGCCTAGGTTCGGCAGTATGTCGGCTTACCGCATAGGGAGAAGCGGCAGTGGTACGCAGGCCCTCTGTTTCAGTAGGCCCCGAACTGGCCTGATTGGCGGTACCTGCGGGATCCGGCTGGGATGGTGCAGCGTGGCGCCATGGAGGACTCGGGCAGGCGTCCTGGCTACTCACGACAGTGACCGCATGGTGGGTACTTTCATCGCCCAGGTGCCGATCTTGTGGGCGGGCAATCTCCAATGCTGGCGCCAGTGAGAACGGCGGTGCTGCTGGGCGCAGAGACGAGGGAGCGGCGGCCATTGTGGGCGAGTCACAACCTCCCTGCTGGCTGGAACGAAGGAAGCAGCGGCCGATGGATTGCTCAGGGGGGACCGCAGGCTGACTCCTCAATCGTCTCCCTCTAGTCATGGCCAGGAGAGGCAAGTAGGGGAGCGGTCTTTGCTTGTTCTCCTGAGTCTAGTCACGGAGCTCTCTTCACACACGGACTGTTGACACCATAGGGAATGGGAAGGGGAACTCCAAGCCTTCCTCTAGCCCCGCATATCCACCCCAACTAACCCCTGCAATAACGACACTGACAACGTTCAACTTTTAACCTTTTATTTTGTTGGGTGGTAATCGGCCACAGCTTTATTCAAACGGCAAAACCATAACCTTGAGCCGTGCTCTCCGCCAGCCGCTGGTATCCCAGCGGGCGGATCCGCCCATTTTTCCTCCAGCACCTTTACGATGCAATAACTAGCCGCCAGCTGTGACTTCAAAACAACTCCAGAGTGGAACTCTGCCCCCATAACCGTACCCCAGAAACACTTCTGAGTACACCATCCGAACAAAGCCCCACGCTAACAACACACCAGGGAGGGAGGGAGGGACAAAGCGCTTCCGCTCAAAGAGGAAGAGGAAAGGCGGGACAGCGGCATATATGCCCTCCTGGCTGACCGCCCACTCTCCCCACCGGATCCCTATGTTAACCCCTGAATGCCGAACGGAACGGGCACTAGAGGAGATATAACTAAAGGGAGGGAGGAAAACAGGGGGGGGGGGGGCCACCAGTCCCTGTCCACCCTCCCTAAGCCGTCGGGTGGCCACCAGACTGTTGACACCATAGGGAATGGGAAGGGGAACTCCAAGCCTTCCTCTAGCCCCGCATATCCACCCCAACTAACCCCTGCAATAACGACACTGACAACGTTCAACTTTTAACCTTTTATTTTGTTGGGTGGTAATCGGCCACAGCTTTATTCAAACGGCAAAACCATAACCTTGAGCCGTGCTCTCCGCCAGCCGCTGGTATCCCAGCAGGGCGGATCCGCCCATTTTTCCTCCAGCACCTTTACGATGCAATAACTAGCCGCCAAGAAGGAGCACCGCCCTCAAACGGGGCTCCGACCACCACCCAACAAAAACAGGGCCTGCTCCACCCCATCCTGAATACCTGAAAGGAAAATGTCCAAACCTATATCATTCAGGTGTACCCCATCAGGCCTCATCAACGAACGGTTATCGCCCTCAAGCTGCCGGTGTCTGACAACCACACCACCCCGGGACCTCACAAAACGGGAAATACGGGCATTAATCGTCCTCCTACACCTCTCAACCGCCACCCCCCCCTGCCATACCACACGAGGGATAACCTCAGACCACACGAGGGATAACCTCAGACCACACCAGGACTACCTCACGAAAAAAGGAAGGGAAGCGCTCCAAATCAGACCTGATGAGGGTCAACAATTCCACCAGGGGGACAGAACCTACATCATTCCCCCCTGCATGTAAAACCAAAATAACCGGGCCACTGGCCTGCGAACCGATTTCGACCACTTGAGACAGGAGCTGAGCCCATCGCAAACCCCGTATTCCTCTCCAGGCAACGTCCACCTCACGGAAGCCGAGTGACCTCCCACCAGGCCGGCAATCAGCTCTCTGAGCTGCCCAGAAAACATACGAATGGCCGATAATCCACACGGCCGGACGCCCCGGACCTGCAAGAAAAAAGAGTTAACACCAAGCAAAAGCCATACAAACCAAGAAACCAGCCAATAAAACAATCACATTGACCAGGACATACAAGTACCATGTACCTAATTAAATCAGAACAACACCCCTCCCCCACCACTCTGTCTCAATTTGTTTTTTTTTTATTTTTTTATTTTAACCTACAACAAAAGGTCCGGTCTAATATACCTAGCAAAGCAGGCCGACTTCCACCTGCCAATCCTCATAACCTCAGATTCCGGCAAACCTGCCCTGGCCGCTTCCGTAGCCGCCCCAATACGGAACGAATGAGTACCGAACTCCCTGGGATTCACCCCAACTAACTCCAAACAAGACCTCAAAACCCGGGTGAACTGGAATTTGGTCAAGGGAGTGCCGTCCGCATGCGCAAAGAAATTACAGCACTCCGGGCGAACTGAACTATATCCACCCACTAACCTAACTGGGCAAGAAATACCAGCCACCGGATGCAGAGGAATCCAGGCACCCCTTCCAAACTGGTCCGTCTTAGACCGTCGGACACGAATCCTCAAAGAATCAGTACCTAACACCACGTCCTGACAAGAAAGACCCCCTGACTTGCTACGGGAGGGGGCAACCAACTCCCCTAACCTCAGGGCCGCAAAGAAGGCTACGCTAAAACTACACGAAAACAACGCCACCTCGAAAGGCGACGCGCAAACTTCAGGAAGCCTGGAAAGAAGCCTACCCAGCAAGTTAAACGAGATCGGCCTCCGGCTCTCCTTAGAGACAAACTCCCTCCTCCAACCCTTCATGGCCTGACGAATAATAAACTGTTTGGTGACATCTATCCAGCCGCGCAATTTGAAATGAAAGGCAACACCAGCCAGGCGTCGCTGCGCAACCGCTGCAGAAACTCGCGAGGCCCGCAAGCGCAACAACCAATCAGTAGTGACCTCCAATCGTAGGTCATCCCGGGAAACCACGTCTCTGCCATTCACCATTCCCAACCACTCATCCCACGCCTTACCGTGCGCCTGCCAAGTTGCCGGGGAAACAGAAGATCGAACCAGCGCCATCATTTCCGGTCCACCAGGTCCCACAGGTACGACGGGCATTCCCTGCCCTCCAAATCCGCTCCCGGAAGAAAGGACCTGAAATCCTGCCAACGAAAACGGGAAAGGGCATCAGCAATCTTATTATCAACACCTGGAACATGACGAGCCCTAAAATAAATATTACATTCGAGGCACCGGAGTACAAGATGCCGGAGCAAAGCCAGAACCGGGAGAGAAGAGGAAGACAAGGTATTGACAGCGTAAACCACACTCAAATTGTCCGTCCAAAAGGAAACATGCTTATTGGCTAGCCGGTCCCTCCACAATTCCACCGACACCACAATCGGGAACAACTCCAATAACGTGAGGTTCTTGCACAAGCCAGCAGAACGCCAGGCATCAGGCCATGCACCGGCGCACCACTCCACCCCCAGAATTGTGCCAAAACCACACGACCCGGAAGCATCTGAAAACAGAGACAGCTCAGAGTTAGGGGTAACCACAGACATGTAACAAGTATGGCCATTGAAAGATTGCAGAAAAGCCCTCCAGACCCGCAAGTCCTCCTTCAGCGACGCAGTGAGCCGGATGCGATGGCCGGGGGACCGAACACCCCTGGTGGCTAAAGATAAACGGCGGGCAAAAACACGGCCCATGGGCATCACCCTACAAGCAAAGCACAAAAGGCCCAAAAGAGACTGCATCTGTAGTAGGGTAACCTTCCTCACTGCTAAAAACCCATCAATCAAATCCACAAGCTTCTGAAGCTTCTCACACGGCAACCGAAAAACCATATCGACCGTGTCTATCTCAATACCCAGAAATGACAGACACGTGACAGGGCCTTCTGTTTTTGCCATGGAAATCGGAACCCCAAACTGAGCCATCCTCTCCAAAAACAGATTCAGCAACAACAAGCACCCACCCCCAGAACCTGGAGAAACAAAAAGAAAGTCATCCAAATAATGCAAAACTGACGTAGAGCCCGACTCATAACGGATGACCCATTCTAAAAAGGTACCAAACAACTCAAAATAATGACATGAAATGGAACAACCCATAGGGAGACAGGTGTCATAGTAAAACTTACCGTCTACACAGCAACCTAGTAAATGAAAACAATCGGGATGAACAGGAAGCAGACGGAAAGCGGATTCAATATCCGACTTGGCCAGGAGGGCCCCCTTGCCCGCCTCCCTAACCAATGCGACCGCACGGTCAAAGGAGACATAAGACACCGAGGCATCCTCCGGACCAATGGCATCATTAACTGACGAACCCTTCGGGTGGGATAAATGATGAATCAACCTGAACTTACCCGGTTCTTTCTTAGGGACCACACCAAGCGGGGAAACTCGCAAATTCGGGAATGGCAACACGTCAAATGGACCTCTAAACCTACCCAATGAAACCTCCTTAAAGACCTTATCCTTCAGAACCTCTGGTAGCTCCCGAGCCGACCTCAAGTTATCCGAAAAAACCGGAGAACGGTTAAGAACAAAAGGGATAAAAAACCCAAAGGAAAAACCAAAACGGAGTTGAGCCGCAGCCTGTTTATTGGGGTACCTGTCTAACCAGGGGCCCATCTCTGCCACGCTCACCGGGGTCCTTGAATCCCCCTTGCTCAAACTGTTTGGCTGGCCTAACAGCGGGGCGGGTGCACTTACTAGCGGGGTGAGGGCCACCGCAGGCGGAGCACTCATGCTTGAACCTACACAACCCGGCAAACCTGCAGCTCCCTTCATTGAACAACCAGCAGGACCCGGGGCGACGGACGGCCACCGGTCCATGGGAAGGTGATCCCCCTGAACCAGCGGCCGCCGCTGGAAAGGGAGGGGGCCTCTGCGCGACCATTAACCTCAACCAAACATCCGTCGCCTTAACCCCCCACCCCATCTCCGGGTGCAACGCCAACCGACGACGAAACTCCTCATCATACCGCCACCAGGCGCTGCCCCCGTGCGATTTGTAAGCACTATATATTATATCCTGATAAACGAAAAGCTCGGAACACCGCTCAGGATGACGCTGTCCCATAACACAACCCAAAACGGAAAAGGCCTGCAACCAATTGTTCATGGTCTTGGCCACCCGGGGTCTACGCTCAGAAGGCCTATCCGAAAAACGCCGTTCCTTATCCACCGTGTGTTGGTCAACCGATATGAGGGACCAAACGTCCACATACTGGTTAGCCCACACCTTCTCCCTAACCGCTTCCTCCAGGTGGGAACCGAGGAGGCTAACCCCGCAATAGCATGAATCCTTGTGGACCCCCGCCAGAACGGGAGCCTGTCGAACACTAGGAAGAGGGGACCCCGTAACCTGGGCAGGTTGTTGCAACCGATCCAACAACATCTTCAACAGCTCGGCCGTGTTCGTCTCCCCCGCCCCCGTCCCCGCCACACCCACAGAATGGTACTCACCGGAAGAAGAGACAGGAATCACCGGAGGAGCAGGCATCGGAACCTCAGGCTGCACCGACGCCGTAGGAGCCAGGCAACGGACCCTGGATGACTGATGACGCGACCGCCCAGCGCGACGCGAACGTGCTGCTCGACCAGACTCCCCCGACGCAGCCAGCGACCCTTCAGAGGAGGACGGCGAGCGCCATCTGGAGGATCTGGAGCGCCCGCTCCGCACCGAGCCATCAGACCTGCGGCGGGAGTGACGCCTGCGGGAACCTCGCCGAACACGCCTCCTGCTTTGCGGAGAGGAGGACGATGAGCTGGACCGAACCCTGCGCTGGCGTGACCCCTGGGGAAAGGAAAGGGGGGGCGGCAGAGGGTAAGCAGTAACTGCAGGGGCAGAAAGGGGCTCCAACTGCACCCCATCGCCAGCATGAGACAGAGGAGCAGTCACTTCAACAACCGCAGCTGGTGGCAGAGCCCCATCTAAGGGCTGCTGTCCCTGGGGAGCATGAGGGGGCAATGACTGGGAAGCCGGAGGGGTGAGGGGGAGACCCTGGGATGAGGAGCTGCTGGCCTGTGCACCCATTACTACCCCACCGCTCCAAGCCGCAGTCACACGAGCGGCAGCAGGACGGGACATGTGAGGAGAGGGAACCGGAAGGGGCGGAGCCACCGATGCCTCGGCAGCACGGAGAACCTGCCGGCCAGCATGAGAAGCCCCATCGCCAGCAGGAGCGCTCAGGGTAAGCGAAAAAGGAGGGGGGGGACTGTAACCGAACCTAGCAGGGGGGCGGATGTGCCGAGCAGACCGCCGGCCCCCCACCGCAGCATCGGGATCGACGGGCATTACCTCAGGGGCGCACGCCAAGCCAGGGGAGGAGGAGGCAGCATGAGGGGAACCGAGGCTGCTCAAAAATGAGCGCAGCCATCCCTCACCCCCCTCCGCCATTCTCGCCCTCAAAGCCTCCAGCAGAGGGGCATCTGAGGCGGCCATCTCCATGCGGACAGAGCGCTGCAACCACACACAAAGCGCTTCCGCTCAAAGAGGAAGAGGAAAGGCGGGACAGCGGCATATATGCCCTCCTGGCTGACCGCCCACTCTCCCCACCGGATCCCTATGTTAACCCCTGAATGCCGAACGGAACGGGCACTAGAGGAGATATAACTAAAGGGAGGGAGGAAAACAGGGGGGGGGGGGGCCACCAGTCCCTGTCCACCCTCCCTAAGCCGTCGGGTGGCCACCATCCTCACGCTGCCATGCCGAAGCCACGCCCCGAGAGAGTACCATTTTAACAATAACCCCCCCCCAAAAAAAATATAATAAAAAATAATAATTAAATAGGAACACCAGCATAACAGTTAACTTTTGAGTAACAGAATAGACTTCCCAGAGTGTACACTGGGACTCTAGGATACGGTCTCTATGGACTTCATTTTTTCTATCATGGCTAACAGTATTGCGACAGCAAATGCAATTAACATGATAACATAAAACTCTCTCTCCTACCCATATATGATATCTGAAAGGTCGGAAAGTGCATGCAGAATACACATTAACGTGTGTGGAAGTTGTCTGGTAATTGTACATATGTAGTAACAGATGTTAGAGTTCCATTTTGCACTTATCTGCTCAAAGTTCATCTGTTGGTCCTCTCTCTCATGCGTTTTTCTTTAGGAGGCTCTAGGTCCTGTGGCCGGTCTATTGGCTGCCCTGATGTTTCTGGATCCTCGGGCATCGGTGGGCTTTTTTTGGCGTCTTCTTTAATTTCTCCTGTCTGCGGTTCTCTGCCATCCAAGTGCTGTGCTGCTTCCTCAGGAGAGTGGTAGATAGATGACGAGCCATCTGGTTGGAACACTTTCAGTATTGCCGTGTAAAGCAGGGAGAACTTCACTCTTCTGTTATATAGATCCGTGCAAAGTGGCGCGAACGCCTTGCGTGTCCTCATCACCTCCGCTGAAAAGTCATTAAAGGGAACCTGTCATCAACTTTATGCTGTCCATACTAATGTCAGAATAAAGTAGAGACAGGTGAGTTGATTTCAGCGGTCTGTCATTTATAAGTTAAAAGTAGCTTTTCTCGAAATTCCTAATAAAAAATATGTAATTTAAAGCTGTCAAAAAAAAAGTGGTTGCCGAGAACTAACATCACAATCATTGCAGACTGGGCCGGAAAAGAGTCACAGCCACCTGAGAAGAGTCATGATTATTTATGAATTCCTGCTCTCTTGCTGATGACGGACAGTCTTCTACCTAGTTTTCTCCCTTTCTCTCTAGGAGAGAACTGCCTATCATCAGCAGATGGGCGAGGAGAGCAGGAGATTATCAATAACCATGACTCTTCTCAAGTAGATTTTTATTGGCCCGTAGAATACTTGCCTTTTCTGAAAAGTCTAAATATTTGACTATGATTTGTCTTGGCTGTTGGTGAGCCCGGGAGTCTTCCCTTCTCTGAGGTTTGGACCTATGCGGTGCGCTCGTTCCACTTTGAAGGGACCCTGCAGGCCTAGTGCTTCCAGCAGTTCTATTTTGCATATAGGTCTCAGTTATTTTTTAAAGGTATTCTGATATCTCCACAATGCGTAGATTACTGCGCCGGGACCTATTCTCAAGGTCATCTACCTTGCTCCATAACTTCTTTACCTCACTTTCGGCTTGTTGTAATTTCGTGCGCAAGTGAGTTAAGGCTATTTCTATCTGACAGGTAGTAGATTCCACCGTGTCAAGTCTGTGGGCATGCTGCGACACCTCTGCTTGCAGTTGTAGAGAATACTGCGCCACGGTGGAGGTCAGCGACTCTTCTAGGTCTGGCAGAATTCTCGTCGCTACCTCATTTGCCAGGTGAATATAGTCGACCTGTGCGCATTATTCTTTTTCCTCTCCGTCAGAAGCCTTCGGTGTGTCCGGGGACGGAGGACTTGGTGGAGTCATGCAGTGTGGGTTTTCCTGGCTTTCCAACGCCTTTCGCTTTACTCTTGGTCCCCATGGTGGTCAAATATTTTTCCATATGTAGTGGAGAGTGTGCTGACTATATCGTGGTGGGGACTGGTGTCTCTCTCTGGCGGGGATAGTACTTTCTCGGGTAGTAGAAGCGAGAGCTCTCACCACACGCTGCCGGTCATGATGGCGCCGGAACCGGAAGTCCACACTCATTTCTTCTGGTGGGTCTTTTTTCCACTCACAATATAAAAATCACTTGCTTTTTTCTTTGCCACTTTCCACACCAAATGCGCTTACTCGTGGATTTTGTTGCAGATTTTGACACTGGTTTTATCCAAGATCTCACACTTGAACTTGCAAAGGATTAAAAAATCTGCACTGAAAATCCACACAAACAATTGGGTGTGGATTTCAAAATCTATATCACATGTCAATATCTGCACAGTGTACCGTATTTTTCGCACTATAAGGCGCACTGGATAAGACGCACATAGGTTGCAGAGGAGGACAATAAGAAAAAAATATTTTTCATTAGACCTCAGGTCAGACCCCCAATGTTAATCAGACCTTAGCTAACAGCCCCAATCATACCCCCAATTTTTTTATCAAAACTAAGCTAACAGTCCCAATCAAACACCCAATGTTAATAAGAGACACAATCAGACCTCAGCTCAGACCCCAATGAGAATGACCCCCAATCAGACCTCAGATAAGAGCCCCATGCCTATGATTAGCCCCCAGCAGCCTCATTTCAGCCCCCATTGCTTCTCATATTAACCCCCAGCAGCCCCCATTGCCTCATATCACCTCAGTAAGCCTCCATTGCCTCTCATGTTAGCCCAAGCAGCCCCTATTGCCTCATGTTTAATAAAATATAAAAAACACTTACCTCTCCTGCTCCGGACCCGCAGCTCCTCTGCTCCAGCGCTCTTCTTCCTCTGTTGGCTCTGCTGTGATCTGACACATACAGCGTGAGGTCACAGAGCGTCCTCACGCTGTGCGCAGCCACAGTACAACCGACAGCGGAGGACCAGGAAGCGGTGAGTGAAGAGCCTTCGCCGGTTCCTGGTCATCCAGTACTAATGAGCGCTTCCATATGCCCCATAAGATGCAGGGGCATTTTCCCCCCACTTTTCATCTACAAACCGGATTCCAAAAAAGTTGGGACACTATACAAATCGTGAATAAAAACTGAATGCAATGATGTGGAGATGGCAAATGTCAATATTTTATTTGTAATAGAACGTTTAATCCGAGTAAATGTATCATTTTAAAGGAAAAATACGTTGATTCAAAATTTCACGGTGTCAACAAATCCCCAAAAAGTTGGGACAAGTAGCAATAAGAGGCTGGAAAAAGTAAATTTGAGCATAACGAAGAGGTGGAAGACCAATTAACACTAATTTGGTCAATCGGCAACATGATTGGGTATAAAAAGAGCTTCTCAGAGTGGCAGTGTCTCTCAGAAGCCAAGATGGGTAGAGGATCACCAATTCCCACAATGTTGCGCAGAAAGATAGTGGAGCAATATCAGAAAGGTGTTACCCAGTGAAAAATTGCAAAGACTTTGCATCTATCATCATCAACTGTGCATAACATCATCCAAAGATTCAGAGAATCTGGAACAATCTCTGTGCGTAAGGGTCAAGGCCCTAAAACCCTACTGGATGCCCATAATCTCCGGGCCCTTAAACTACACTGCACCACAAACAGGAATGCTACTGTAAAGGAAATCACAGAATGGGCTCAGGAATACTTCCAGAAACCATTGTCATTGAACACAATCCATGGGAGAGCATTCCTATTTCTAAACTTGAGAAACTGGTCTCCTTGGTCCCCAGATGTCTGTTGAGTGTTGTAAGAAGAAGGGGAGATGCCACACAGTGGTGAAAATGGCCTTGTCCCAACCTTTTGGGGATTTGTTGACACCATGAAATTCTGATTCAACATATTTTTCCCTTAAAATGGTACATTTTCTCAGTTTAAACTTTTGTTCCGTGATTTATGTTCTATTCTGAATAAAATATTAGAAGTTGGCACCTCCACATCATTGCATTCAGTATTTATTCATGATTTGTATAGTGTCCCAACTTTTTTGGAATCCGGTTTGTAGTTAGCTGGTACTGTTTTAGACTGTAGATTTTCCACACAGAAAATGAGCACGAATTCTGGCAAAGATTTGCACGTAGGGGCTTTGTGACTTTTTGGGGTCACTTTTTGAGCACTGTGCCTTCCAGCTCCACCTGCAGATTTGTTGTGAAATTGTGGTCTGAATTTTAGAGTAGATAACTTTTGTGTCACATTTATGAAGTGCGACTTTTAAAGAAAGTCGCAACCCTATGCCAGACATCCCTCAGGAGTATTTTTTACTGAAATAGATGCAACCACATTGCACTTGCGTCAAATTCATTATTACTGTGCGCATTTTTAAAAAATTTGGTGCAGGTGCATACAGCAACTACAATCTAAAACTAACTTCAAATACACCTACGATGATAGCGTACACCGATATATCCATAGGATATTTTGAGCAGGGTTATCCAGGAATTTGATATTGATAACCAATCCTTAGTATAGGTCATTAATATCAGTTTAGCCGGGATCTGATTCCTGGCACCCCTGCCGATCAGCTGTGGGAAGAGGCTGTGGTACTCCATGAACACTTTAGTCTCTTCCTAGGCCAGTGATGTACAAGTGAAGGAGGCTGAACTGCAGTACCAAGCACAGTCACTATACAATGTACTGCTCTGTGAAGAGACTGCATCGGTGGTGGCACCAGGAGCTGGTCCCAAGCGGATCTGATATTAATGACCTATCATGAAAATATCAAATTCCTGCATAACTGCTTTAAGAGTTGAGTCCTTTGCTCAGGATCATCATTGTTGTGGGTAGGTACTATGTAATGTCTAATTTGCCCTGTGGTGGTGCTGCAGGTGCAGGCGCAACTGAACAATTACTGTAGGTATTGTAAAAAGTGTAGAACTAATCATTTCATACGTTTATCGTACCAGTTAAACTTACCGAATTGTCAGTGGAAACCCTTCCCAAATTCCTGGTCTTCTCTCCACAATGTTGAGAACATACAGCCTTGACTACAGGACCAAGCAAATCTTTAAAGGCATCAAGTCTTTTTAAAGTGACCATGTGGGACCAGAAGGTTTATGAAGAGTTTACAGCCATGTTTCGGAAGTGAACCCCTGGGGGCGGTTTTGATGCATCTTTGTTATTAAAGATTGTAACTAAAGACATCATATCCTTTTTTAAACCAGTTGGACAGGTTAAGAGAAAGGGATTTTTTTAAAGCTGAATTCTTTTGTCTAGTCTACTCACATTTCTCCCCAGTCCATAAAGGAAAAGGTTATAAACCAAAGGGTTATATGACAGCAAACCTCTTGGCTTCAAATGATGTGAACCCAAGTGTAAGGCTAGTTTCAGACAAGCGTCTTCATTCCGGGAACTGCTCCTGTGAAGTAAACTCACAACATTATAATGATTCATGATGTTATGAATTCCAATCTCTCTGTCCATCTACTGAACTGTTATCACATAATGTGGTGATTACAGTTCAGTAGATTGGTGGTGAGACTGGATTTCACTGTCACACATCGTGATGCTGGATTGTGTAGAAGCGGTGCAGGCTGGGAATCAGCCTCTGCTCCTCCTACACAGCATCTCTGGCATAACTACTGTGAGGGGGCACGTATCTGGACATAACTACTGTGAAGGGTGCATATATCTGGCATAAATACTGTGAGGGGCACATATCTGGGCATCGCTACAGTGAGGGGGAACCTATCTGGCCACAACTACTGTGAGGGGCACATATCTGGCATAAAGACTGTGAGGGAGCACATATCTGGCATAACTACTGTGATGGGACACATCTGGGCAAAGCAACTGTGAAGAGGGCACATATCTGGCATAAAGACTGTGAGGGGGCACATATCTGGCATAACATCTGTGAGGGAACACATAGGCTATAACTACTTTGAGGGGGCACATATGTGGGCATAACTACTGTGAGGGGGCACATATCTGGGCATCGCTACTGTGAGGGGGAACCTATCTGGCATAAAGACTGTGAGGGAGCACATATCTGGCATAACTACTGTAAGAGGACAAATCTGGGTAAAGCAACTGTGAAGGGGGCACATATCTGGCATAAAGACTGTGAGGGGGCACTTATCTGGCCATAACTACTGTGAAGGGGGAATATATCTGGCATAAAGACTGTGAGGGGGCACATATCTGGCCATACATACTGGGAAGGGGCACATCTGGGCATAACTACTGTGAAGGGGTACATGTGAGCATTATAGTTATGTTTTGGATGGAGTTAGAGGCATGGCCTAGTATAAAAAAAATAGCCACACATACTGTCCCTCTTTGTGTTTGGGAGGTATGCGAAATTAGTAAACTGTAATCATAAAAAATGTGTCCTAAAGGTGTTGCTAGCGTTTAATGAGGGTTGCCCTAGAATAGTACAACATGGCTGCTTCCTCCAAAAACAGCTCCACACCTGTCCAAAGGTGGTGAGTGGTTTTACAATTGAACTTCACTGAAGAGTAGTTGAGCTGCAATACCCCATACAACGTATGAATAGGTGTGGTACTGTTTTGGAAGAAAGCCAAATTTTCATAATTCTAGGCAACCCCTTTGAAGGATAGGCAATTAATATCAGATCAGAGGGGGTCTGACAGCCCACAGCCTCGACAATCAGCTGGTTAGTTGTAGCTCCAAAGTTGTAACTACTCGGTGTAGTAACTACCCGGCTTAGTAACTACCCACTGTAGTAGAGTACTGTAGAGTACAGTAGGCTACCAGAACCACACCGCTTCGTCCATTGAGGAGAGGATGGAGCTTGTAACTGCATTAGTGTTGAGCTATTCAAGCTTTGGATCCTAGATCCGAAGTCAATTCGTTCACAACTTAGTTTGAATGCTATACGGAGATCACCACTGCCCCCATTCACTTTAGTCCTCATGCACGCGACCAAATCCATTTTGCACAAAATATGCATACCGGCCGAGTGCATCCCTCATATTCCCCTTCCGCAGGTCCCGTGCTATGTTGGAAATGCCTATTCTTGTCTGCAAAATGGACAAGAATAGGACATGTTTTTGTTTGGTTTTTGCAGGGTTTCCAAATATTAGTCTTTCATGCCCAAACCATAGAGCATTTGGATCATTTCTTAATTCATTGTTGTCGTTTTTTTACCTGTTTATTTTTGCAAACCATCTTTGTTAGCTGTATAAAGATTAGCTAACCTCATATGGAAGAACAAAAGCAAATGTGAAGTATGACACACAATCCATCGTCAGCTCCTTCCAGGAATGTCTCCTCTTCCCGGTAACAGGGATGACTCATGCTGCACAGACCACTGCTGCATTCTCAATTATTCTACTTAGCTTCAAAATACGTAAGATGATTCAACATTGGATTTTTTTCTATAGAATTGAGGTCAACCTATTTTTATTTGTCAGTAGTTTACATTACAGGCATATAAATTGTGCAAGTAAATGCAAGCGCGAACCTGGTCCAGATTCTACATGCAGCCAAGAATAACCTTATACATATTAATTGCATTGTTTCCTTCTCTCTTCATGTCCAAAGCTACATTCAGGGAACATTGCATAATATGTGGTCTACTAAGGTTACACTCGCTGGGTTTAGGCTCTGATTCAGTAACGGGCCATTAGGAGGGTTTCATACTACATCTTCTTTGTAAGCTACATTTTTGCACCCTTTTTTTGTTAAATGCTGACCAATGGGAAATTACAAAACACCCTAATAACTGATTTTTGTGTAGTGTTCTAAAGGCTATGAACACCTTAAGGTTCAACATTTTTTTATCATTGCATTTTACTTTACATTATTTTTGGCTAAAAAAATGTTTAATTGGCCTTTATTAAAAATGTTCAAAAGTTTTGTTCTCAGTCTTCATTTTCAGTGTATCTGCAGATCATCTCACTTTCTGTTTTACACTGAATTCATCTGGCTCCATGTGTAGCCCTTATCTCTGAACTCCTGACAGCTCATAAACACGCATTGAAAACATGTTTTTTTAATCCGTTTGGTCATAATTTAGCTATACTGAGTGTTTGTGAGCTGTCAGGAGTTTAGAGATAAGGGCTACGCATGGAGCCATCAAAGCAGCTGCCTGACGGATTCATTGTAAAACAGAAAGCAAGGTAGGCAGATACACTGAAGTGAAGGCCCTGGAACAGAAAATTTTTAATAAACACCAATTGAAAAAAAAGATTTTTAGCCTCAAATGAGGAAGTAAACTGCAAAGACAAAAAGTAAAAATGGAGAGATGCAGAGGTAGGTACACAGCACATGTGCTGATATTGTAGACTACGGTGCAGGGATTAGATTACAGTGTCAGTGACTTATTAATAAAAAGTTATCTTTTCAGAGGAAAGACAGAAACATGGAAACATAAATGAGGTATTGCTTTATCAGCAGGATCAACCCCACGAGACACAGTTTTTAACCCAAAGTCAGGAGTAGATATAAATAAATAAAAAAGTATAAAGGAAATATCCCTACGCTTTGTGCTATCTCCTGTGTATTAATAAAAAAGAACTGCATCAAAAACTGCTTGTTTGATTACAGATCTACGGTGGTAGGTGATGCATGGGCTGACTGTGGGTGATTTTGGTAATTGGAGCTACAGTGATCAGCCTCGACGATCTTCACATGCCATGGTGTAGTTTTTGCCATGTTATTTCATCCAAATAACATTTTAGGGGAAACTATGACTGCAATCTGGCCCCAACATGTGAGCACAACCTACTATTTATGGCTGGAGTCCATTGCATGTTGGAATTGGGCTGTAGCTCTTTAGGAATCCAAGGAAGAAAGGATTTTTTATAGATTTCTATTAGCAGGAAATAATATTATATTAGAAATGTAAGTTTTCTTTATATGATACTTTAGGCCTCTTTCACACGGGCATCGCGTGTGAAGGCCGGACAAGATGCGGGTGCGGGGCGGGAAAATGTGCGTTTTTTCTACGTGAGTGCAAAGCGTTTTAATGTGTTTTGCACGCGCATGAGAAAAATCGGCATGTTTGGTACCCAGACCTGAACTCGGACTTCTTCACAGAAGTTCGGGTTTGGGATCGGTGTTGTGTAGATTTTATTATTTTACCCTTTTAACATGGTTATAAGGGAAAATAATAGCATTCTTAATACAGAATGCTAAGTAAAATGTCCATTGAGGGGTTAAAAATAATAAACAAATTTAACTCACCCCATCCACTTGATCGCATAGCGGATCTCCTCTTCTTTCTACTTTCTTCAGGACCTGGCTAAAGGACCTGTGATGACGTCACTGCACTCATCACATGGTCCATCACACATGTTGATGGACCATGTGATGGACAATGTGATGAGCGCAGTGACATCATCAAAGGTCCTTTAGCCAGGTCCTGAAGAAAGTAGAAAGAAGAGGAGATCAGCTACGCGATCAAGTGGATGGGGTGAGTTAAATTTGTTTATTATTTTTAACTCCTCAATGGACATTTTACTCAGCATTCTGTATTAAGAATGCTATTATTTTCTCTTATAACCATGTTATAAGGGAAAATAATATAGATCGGGTCCCCATCCCGATCGTCTCCTAGCAACTATGTGTGAAAATCGCACTGCATCCGCACTTGCTTGCGGATGCTTGCGATTTTCACGCAATTTGCGGGCCTTTGTTGCGTGAAAAACGCAATTTTCACGCAACGCACAAGTGATGCATGAAAGTCACTGGTCATGTACACAGCCCTATTGAAGTGAATGGGTCCGGATTTAGTGTGGGTGCAATGTCTTCACCTCGTGCATTGCAATCGCACGGAATTCTCGCCCGTGTGAAAGGGGCCTTAGAAGCAAGTGTCTTGCAGACCCATACTGCATGCCATTCTTAAAGCAATAAACAGGTACAAAATAAAATAGCCCACAGACAGTAGAAATCTGGCTTTATTTCACACCATCCTCCTGAAGATTCATGCTGGATTTACACAGCCTTACCTGGCAGGCAAATATTGGGAAAGAACCTCTTCCTTTCTGACAGTCAACAGCTCGTCAGTGGAGGTGAAGAGCTGCATTTACATACAGCAATCAGCTCCACTGTGTTGTGATGAGCAATGGATACTGCTATCGCTCGTCCCCATACAGATTCATCATTTCTGGGCAGCAGATCCCTGTTCACACAGCACAATCCGCTACCCAGAAACTATGATTAAATGTGCAAAGATAATTTCGCCCGGTGATCGTTTTCCTTGTTCATGGAGTGATCTGCAAAAATAAGGTTAAAAAGGAGTTAGAGATGAAAAAAGAAAAGAGGGGGCCCCAACAGGATACTAGATGTGTATTACACACATCTGAGATAGGGCGATGGGTTCAAAGATGGAGGGTCCAGCAGTATAAAATGAGGAATAGCAGCGCTCAACCAGAAGGTTCAGTCCCCACCAAAGGGGACCGCAATAGAACAAAAATAAGCAACCCAAAAGTATATTACAGGAGGCGCCAACTTAAACCACAGATCTAAAGAAATGAATGAGTACTCACTTCACCAGGGAGGGAGGTTAGCAAGATAAAGCTCAAGACAGTTTGCAAACCTCTCACTCCCTTGCCAAGGTCACATATAGATCTCAAATACATAGCTTGTCCAGAATGGAAGTTAGGACCTCACTTGTGATAATGTATTTATTAACGAATCTCGATGCTTTTCAGGGAGAGTAACTTCCCTTCATCAGGAGCATATAGAGACAAACAATCATACAAAAGAAACTTATATATCACTGCTTATTGATCGTAAGGACACCGTCAAACTATGCTAACCAACAGGAACAGGAAGTGTTAATAAGGTCACTTCCGGTCCAGAGTGAGGGGTTTGCAAGTGCTTGAGCTTTATCCTCCCTGGTGGAGTGAGTACTCATTCACTTCTTTGGGTCTTTACATCTGTGGTTTGAGTTGGCACCATAATATATTTTTCATCGTTCCTGATAATTGCAAGATATCATTTCAGCATTTCAGCTGCCCCAGAGGCGCCCCCTAACAAATTAGTGGGGTCCTCCTTTCCATAGGACCATCAATGTCCTTTTCTTTCTAATCCTAGAGATCCACTGATCTAAGGATTACCTTTTGCACATCTTGGATTTTTCCCCCTGATGATACATCACTTGAAACGTGACACGTCGGGAACCATCCTGTAGGGCATAAACAGGGATCCCTCTCTATCTTAGGGTAAGGTATCCGGACAGGGCCACCCCTTGGTAGGAACTCTGTGTAGACAGGCAGGTGAACATTAGCAATGCCCCCCCCCCCCCCCCCCTCCATCCAGGGCTTAATAGGGACAGTGGTTCCCTGCACCAGTCTACAACTTCAAAAAACCTACGACCACATCTAATTATCGGCCCAGACGAGGTATTATTTCCACCACGCTAGGCTGATCCCTATCAGGGTTCGTCGGAATGGTAAGACTGTTCCATTTTTTAGCCATACCTCAATCATCTATTTGTGGCGCTTATTTTCTTAAAAAGCCTATTAGTAAAAGTTATATTTTAAGCTCCCTCATATTCTATATTGTTCCTGATAATTGGCCTGACAAATGGGCCAATTATCACATTGAGTAGATATCTGGTAAAAATGGATTGTTCAGCTGGATTTATCAGCTTTGTATGGTGCCTACATTCCGGGTCCATAGGGAAGAATAGTTCTGTAATACTGTGCCTGATAACATTTATCAACATTGGATTCCATATGAATTGTTTATTAAGTCATGTATATACACCTCCCATACATAAATAGTAGATCTGCATTTGAAACTTTTTGGCCTGATTGTGTCAGGGCCAGGGGAAACTGTTCTTCTTCATTCTCTGATGTCCAGTACCAGGAAAGTAGTATATACAGTCAGGTCCATAAATATTGGGACATCAACACAATTCTAACATTTTTGGCTCTATACACCACCACAATGGATTTGAAATGAAACAAACTAGATGTGCTGTAACTGCAGACTGTCAGCTTTAATTTGAGTGTATTTGCATCCAAATCAGGTGAACGGTGTAGGAATTACAACAGTTTGCATATGTGCCACCCACTTGTTAAGGGACCAAAAGTAATGGGAAAATTGGTTTCTCAGCTGTTCCATGGCCAGGTGTGTGTCATTCCCTCATTATTACAATTACAATGAACATATAAAAGGTCCAGAGTTCATTTCAAGTGTTCTATTTGCATTTGGAATCTGTTGCTGTTAACTCTCAAGATGAGATCCAAAGAGCTGTCACTATCAGTGAAGCAAGCCATCATTAGGCTGAAAAAAACAAAACAAATCCATCAGAGAGATAGCAAAAACATTAGGCGTGGCCAAAACAACTGTTTGGAACATTCTTAAAAAGAAGGAACGCACCGGTGAGCTCAGCAACACCAAAAGACCCGGAAGACCACGGGAAACAACTGTGGTGGATGACCAAATAATTCTTTCCCTGGGGAACAAAACACCCTTCACAACAGTTGGCCAGATCAAGAACACTCTCCAGGAGGTAGGTGTTTGTGTGTCAAAGTCAACAATCAAGAGAAGACTTCACCAGAGTGAATACCGAGGGTTCACCACAAGATGTAAACCATTGATGAGCCTCAAAAACAGGAAGGCCAGGTTAGAGTTTGCCAAACGACATCTAAAAAAGCCTTCACAGTTCTGGAACAACATCCTATGGACAGATGAGACCAAGATCAACTTGTACCAGAGTGATGGGAAGAGAAGAGCATGGAGAAGGAAAGGAACTGCTCACGATACTAAGCATACCACCTCCTCAGTGAAGCACAGTGGTGGAAGTGTCATGGCGTGGGCATGTATGGCTGCCAATGGAACTGGTTCTCTTGTATTTATTGATGATGTGACTGCTGACAAAAGCAGCAGGATGAATTCTGAAGTGTTTCGGGCAATATTATCTGCTCATATTCAGCCAAATGCTTCAGAACACATTGGACGGCACTTCACAGTGCAGATGGATAATGACCCAAAGCATACTGCAAAAGCAACCAAAGAGTTTTTTAAGGGAAAGAAGTGGAATGTTATGCAATGGCCAAGTCAATCACCTGACCTGAATCCGATTGAGCATGCATTTCACTTGCTGAAGACAAAACTGAAGGGAAAATGCCCCAAGAACAAGCAGGAACTGAGGACAGTTGCAGTAGAGGCCTGGCAGAGCATCACCAGGGATGAAACCCAGCATCTGGTGATGTCTATGCGTTCCAGACTTCAGGCTGTAATTGACTGCAAAGGATTTGCAACCAAGTATTAACCCGTTAAGGACTCAGGACATACCGGTACGTCCTAAGTTTAAAAGTAGATTGCGGCGTGGCGGGGGTTAATTGTGACTGGATGCCCGCTGTTTCAAAAAGGATATTATTGTGTAAAACTTACATAAATAAATAAAAAGTATACATATTAGGTATCGCCGTGTCCGTATCGACCTGCTCTATAAAAATATCACATGACCTAACACCTCAGATGAACACTGTAAAAAAATTTAAATAAAAACTGTGCTAAATAAACGATTTTTTGTCACCCTACATCACAAAAAGTGTAATAGCAAGCGATCAAAAAGTCACACGCACCCCAAAATAGTGCCAATAAAACCGTCATCTCATCCTGCAAAAATCATACCCTACCCAAGGTAATCGCCCAAAAACTGAAAAAATTATGGCTCTCAGACTATGGAAACACTAAAACATGATTTTTTTTGCTTCAAAAATTAAATAATTGTGAAAAACTTACATAAATAAAAAAAAGTATACATATTAGGTATCGCTGCATCCGTGACAACCTGGTCTATAAAAATATCACATGATCTAACCTGTCAGATGAATTTTGTAAATAACAATAAATAAAAACCGTGCCAAAACAGCTATTTCTTGTTATCTTGCCTCACAAAAAGTGTAATATAGAGCAACCAAAAATCATATGTACCCTAAACTAGTACCAACAATACTGCCACCCAATCCCGTAGTTTCTAAAATGGGGCCACTTTTTTGGAGTTTCTACTCTAGGAGTGCATCAGGGGGGCTTCAAATGGGACATGGTGTCAAAAAAAAAACAGTCCAGAAAAATCTGCCTTCCAAAAACCGTATGGCATTCCTTTCCTTCTGCGCCCTGCCGTGTGCCCGTACAGCTGTTTACGACCACATGTGGGGTGTTTCTGTAAACTACAGAATCAGGGCCATAAATATTGAGTTTTGTTTGGCTGTTAACTCTTTCTTTGTTACTGGGAAAAATTGATTAAAATTGAAAATTTGCCAAAAAATTGAAATTCTGAAATTCCATCTCCATTTGCCAATAACTCTTGTGGAACACCTAAAGGGTTAACGATGTTTGTAAAATCTGTTTTGAATACCTTGAGGGGTGTAGTTCCTTAGATGGGGTCACTTTTATGGAGTTTCTACTCTAGGGTTGCATCAGCGGGGCTTCAAATGGGACATGGTGTCAAAAAAAACAGTCCAGCAAAATCTGCCTTCCAAAAACCGTATGGCATTCCTTTCCTTCTGCGCCCTGCCGTGTGCCGGTACAGCTGTTTACGACCACATATGGGGTGTTTCTGTAAACTTCAGAATCAGGGCCATAAATATTGAGTTTGGTTTGGCTGTTAACCCTTGCTTTGTAACTGGAAAAAAAATATTAAAATGGAAAATCTGCCAAAAAAGTGAAATTTTGAAATTGTATCTCCATTTTCCATTAATTCTTGTGGAACACCTAAAGGGTTAACAAAGTTTGTAAAAATCAGTTTTGAATACCTTGAGGGGGGTAGTTTATAGAATGGGTTCATTTTTGGGTGGTTTCTATTATGTAAGCCTCGCAAAGTGACTTCCGACCTGAACTGGTCCCTAAACATTATATATTTTTTTTTATTTCTGAAAAATTTCAAGATTTGCTTCTAAACTTCTAAGCCTTGTAACATCCCCAAAAAATAAAATATCATTCCCAAAATGATCCAAACATGAAGTAGACATATGGGGAATGTAAAGTAATAACTATTTTTGGAGGTATTACTATGTATTATAGAAGTAGAGAAATTGAAACTTGGAAATTTGCAATTTTTTACAAATTTTGGGTAAATTTGGTATTTTTTTATAAATAAAAATGATTTTTTTTTTACTTCATTTTACCAGTGTCATGAAGTACAATATGTGACGAAAAAACAATCTCAGAATGGCCTGGATAAGTCAAAGCGTTTTAAAGTTATCCGCACTTAAAGTGACACTAGTCAGATTTGCAAAAAACGGCCAAGTCCGTAAGGTGAAATAGGGCCGAGTCCTTAAGGGGTTAAAAAGTGAAAGTTTGATTTATGATTATTATTATGTCCCATTACTTTTGATCCCTTAACAAGTGGGAGGCACATATGCAAACTGTTGTAATTCCTACACTGTTCACCTGTTTTGGATGTAAATACCCTCAAATTAAAGCTGACAGTCTGCAGTTAAAGCACATCTTGTTTGTTTCATTTCAAATCCATTGTGGTGGTATATAGAGCCAAAAATGTTAGAATTGTGTCCATGTCCCAATATTTATGGACCTGACTGTATGTTGAAATGGAAGATTTATGGTAGCCTAGGGTCCATCACACGTCCGTAGTGTATTGCGGATCCGCAATACACCCAGCCAGCACCCCCATAGATCTGCCTATTCTTGTCTGCAATTGTGGACAAGAATAGGACATGTTCTATTTTTTTCCAGAGCTGTGGACCAGAAGATCGGAGGCACGCTCCGGAAATGCGGATGTGGAGAGCACATAGTGTGCTCTCCGCATCCATTCCTGCCCCATTGAGAATGAATGGGTCCGTACCCGGAACGGGTGCAGACCCATTCCACGGACGTGTGAATGGACCCTTAGAGGGGTTTTCTGGGTTTAGATACTGCTGACTTATCCATAGGAAAGGTCATCAATCAGGGTCGGTATACCCAGCATAGAAGTTAATGGAGCATCCTGGGAGTTGTAGTTTCAGAACATTTGGAGTGCCGGAGGTTGCTGATCCCTGTTGTAATCCAGGTGTGTAGCTGGAATACCACTGCGCCGCATACTGTGTAGTGGCCGTCCTCAGGTACTGCAGATCAGCTCCCATTCACTGGTCACAGTCTGCAGGGGGCACATGGCACAACATTTTCATTACAGAAAGCAGCAGGAAAGCTATTGTTTGCTACCCACTGGGTGACACAGCAGAAATCTGGAAGCAAATCTGCTCCCAAATCTACACTAATAGTTTTGTTGTTGTTTTTTCAATTTTCCGCTGCGTACATTTTCTGCAGCAATTCTGGTAGATGTGGTCGTATCCTTATGCCACCTGCACACGTTGCGGAATATGTGTAGCTTCCCCTGCAGAAAAAACGCAGAGTAGTACAGTACCAGTAAAGTCTATGAGATTACACAAATGTCATGTACACTTTGTGGAAATTGACCTGCTGTGTAGATTTCCCAATCTGCAATAATGTTTTTAGTCAATAATGTTTTAGCGATTTTAGCTGCGGATTTCACACTTTTCCAATGAAGGGTGAGATCTGTGGCAAAATTGCATCAAATCCGCACCAAAAACCGGAGTTGGTGTGGATATGCTGCAGAAACGCATATAAATCCGCATGGACATTTGCAGAAGTCCATGCACATGCGGCAGAAAACCCCCCACAGAAATGTATGGGCTATTTTCAGTTGTGTGAACAGAGGATGTAATCAGCAAGGCAGCAGGTACCATCCTCCATGTGCTACCCTACCGAACAGTATGTATTTCATGCACGTGCTCATAAATGAAAATGCGCAAAAAGTTAAGATATTATTCCCACAAAACAGAAAACACAGAAGCCTTTATTATTTTAATACAAAATGCTTGATTTTTAATAGGTAATGTGCAGGGACAGTTGCTGGCAGCCTCAGGGTCCTGCCATTATCATAATACATACACACTAAGATGTACCAGTCTGGAATGGAGTAGCACTGTGGGCGTAACATGTCAAAGGTTTAAGCCTCATGGGGCGTGTGTAAAAACCTCTTAAAATGTTAATTTGTCGTCTCTTAACTTGAAGAAGCAAAACATGTCAGAATAGTACAAGACAGGGTGCAGTCATAGAAAGGATACAAGTGTAGGACACGTGGGTATCTTTCTCTCCTGCTCGGTAGTTGCAGATCCTGTTGTGGCTCTCCTTGGCATACAGTGGTCTGGTTGCTCTCCGGGCCAGTAGTTACCCAACAGATCTGTGCTAAGGTAATGATCACAATCATCTGGTTGGTTTCTATGGCTTACAACAAAGCTTAACACTGCGCCATGTTACAGATATGGTCCTGTCCCCACCAAACAATGAAAACAACCATATTGTCTGTTTCTCCAGTATTGATGCAGTTGCAGTCTATGAGTACATTAGGAACTAGGATCCTCATGATATCGGCTGTCTATTCACATCAGAAGATTGCTGAAGCCCTCCATACACATGCATGCTTGGTCTGACCAAGCATGCATGTGTTCTCAACAGGGGGAGAACGAATGGACTGGGCACCTTGAATCCAAAATCACTGCCCCAATGTGTTTTCTGTTGGGAGAGAGTCGGGAAGCCAGGTTGAAATTGGTGGCTTCCATCGGACATACATCTAATGTGTATGGCCATCTTTAAGCTGGAGTTAGAAGACCACTGTAACCCAGATATGTGGCATGGATGTAGCGGTGACAACCAGTATTCTTGGACCGCAAAGCCACCATGCGATATCTGTCTGATGTCTTCAGACAGGTATAGGATGCCAGTGTACTGTTGTCCATATTCCAGATGTACCACCTGAACCTCGGAGATCTGGTTGTAGCATCTGGTGTATGGTCCGTTGACCATATGATCATATATTTTAGATAATTCATTTAGGCATAATGTTGTTATAGATGTTTCCGTTGCATCTAGTCTTTACATTTTAGTGCAGTTTCTGGAATCTGACTCACTGGGAGTTGTAGCTTTGCACGAGCTGGAAAGCCACTGATTTTGGTATTATGGCTAATATGACAGCCCTAGACAAGCACCTTTGATAGTAGAAGAAGAATCATTTTGTGTGAGCTAAGTAAACCTCCATTTACTAGTAAAGATTTTTTTTGATGACTTCATGCACCTGCAGACCAGGATTCATGCCCTGCCAATTACACTCCATCCATACACATAGCACATAAGAGCCTGAAACATTTTACAAGCATTTGCTATTACATGCTGGAATTCTTACTACTCTTTGTCTTCTCTTATATCTCTTTGGTCTGCATAATAAATACATTCTTTAACACATTAGGTTCTAGCGATAACCACATTCTAGGTGAAAGGTCTCTTCTACTAAATACATTTCCTTTCAAACATAATATTCCATGCAAACAGCATTTCTCCAGGGTACCATGTTGGAATGTCATTATGTCACTTTAGGTGCTACGTATGGCTTTCCGTATAGTTAGCTCTTATGTATAGTTAGCTCTTATTTACATTGTAGCCTGCGAACTGCGTATTATACTACCTAGATATTGTGTTACGGTTTTTTATTACATACTCTTCAGCACCAGTAATAATATATTGTGGGTCAAAACTAAAGGGGTTGTCTAATTTTGAAATATCCATTTTCAAATACCTTATCAGGGCATTCAGGGGTTAATAAAGGGGTTATTCAGTACCTCCATAAAGCAGCTACAAGATGCAAAATCTGGAGGACCATGCATTACACAGATAGTCCATTGATTTCAATCAAAATAGTGTAATGCTTAATTTCTCCTGCAGGGGCGCTGCAGGGAAATTATACCTCAACAAGAAACTCTGTGATCTGCTTTCTTACACAGACTCTTCTATCAGAAAAGGATTATCAAAAGCAGACAAGCCATTTAAAGGGGTTGTGCAGTGGAAAGATATTGATGACCTATCTTCAGGATAGGTCATCAATATTAGATCGGTAGGGTCTGACTCCCGGCACCCCCTCCAATCAACCTTTTAAAGGGGTAGCAGCGCTCGAGCAAGTTCTGTGTCCTCACCGTCTCATTTTCAGTGGCTGGGCAGTGTAATTACAACTGCTCGTCCCAGAATGGTGAAAAGCGAGATGATGCACAGGTAATTTTGAAGCAGAAGGAGCTCTTGCACAAGCGCAGCTAACCCTTCCAACAGCTCCTTCAACAGCGGGGAGTCCCCGCGGATCTGATATTCATGACCTATCCTGAGGATAGGTCATCAATATCTTTGCACTGAACAGTTCCTTCAAGGTTAAATGCAGCAAAAAATGTGAAATAAATAAAGTGAAATAAAAATAAATATTTAAATAAATAAAATTATTAAATAGTTCTTTCATATTTAACAGTCGTAAACAAAACAATCAAAAGTAAGTATTTGTATGTACAGTTTGATATCTCCAGCTAATAAGCATTACCTACACTAGAGCTGCCTTAAAGGTCTTGTTCATCACAAGGGCCCTCCTGGCAGACCACCCCCAGCATGGGTGGACGTGCAGAGAAAATCATACTTATTTAATCCCCCACGGTTTCAGCTCCATCGCTCCCCCATCGCCTCTGCAGATCGCTGGTCTCCCTGCGTCAACATCCGGTTTGACATCCAACAAATGGTCGCATAGTGGACGTGTGCCCCATGCCTCATTTCACTGGGTCACACAACGCATGGGGCACATATCACCGCTGCGGCAATTCATTGGCTAGCTGTGATTTGCAGAGACGGTGGGGAAACGAAGGAGCTGGAACCCAACAGTGAGAAGCAGGTATCATTCCCTTTGTAGGTTTGGCCACACTGGGAGGTCTGCCAGAAAGGGCCTGGGGTGAACAACTCCTTTAAAGGGGTTCTCAAGGCTTTTTAAGAAATCAGTCTTTTCTTCTTTCCCATGGAAGAAAGATAGCTGATGTCTCTTCTGTACTCACAGAGGCTGTGGGCTCTTCCACTCAGATCCTGACTGAATGTGTGGTCGTCTCTTCCTGTTCAGCTGCATAATAGTAAATGCAGCTGAACAGGAAGAGAAGGGCACACATCTGGTCAGGACCCAGGAAGAACAGCCAACAGACTGTGTACAGCAGAGATGGCAGCATTGGCGAAGGGACAGAGGGGTAAGTACTAACTAAACAATCCTTCTGATTTCCTCAAAAGCCCCGAGAACCCCTTTAAGATCCATTAGTAAATGCATGCAGTATAAGGTGCATTTAAAACCGGCCAAAAACCTAACAGAGACCAGCACAACACCATGGCTTTCAGCATGAAGCGAAATCACCATGGAAATATGAACAGAGCCTAAGGGTAGGTTCACATTGAGTTTTTGGGAGGAGGTGACGCAAATTTTCCTGCAGGTTTTTCAGCCAATGCCAGAACTGGATCCAGACTTTATCTTTCTGATTCCTTTTGAATCCACTTCTGGTTTTAGCTGAAAAATCTGCAGGATTATCTGCCTTAAAACCTCCTCCATAAAACTGCTTGTGAGAAAGTTTTAGTTCTGGAATCCCCTTTATTAATAAGACATCTCTTGCGTCTTTAAATAAGGATAGTCGCCTAAAATTTATAATAACCAGAGAAATATATATTTTCTGCTAAATTCTGTGTAAATTACACCAGTAATCACACTTCAGTTATTTGGTCAGTTTTTTCCATCAGTGATTGTGAGCCAAAACCAGTAGTGAAGCCTACTCAGAGGTAAGGTATAATGGAAAGATCTGCACCTGTTTGACCCGCACCTGGTTTTGGCTCACAATAACTGATGGAAATTACTGTCCGAGTAAGGCCTCGTTCACATCTCCGTTGAGGAGATCTGGCTGCTTAATCTGGCACAAATGCCGGCTGTTGGACGGACAAAAATTTGTAACATGCAGCAGTTTTTGTCTGGTCAAAACCCGGCATATATGCCAGAAAGTGGCCGGATTACCATTGAACCTCACTGCAGCCAGTAGGAATCTGGCAGTGAAGTAGAGTGAAGTAGTGTTCCTCAATTCCAGTCCTCAGGGCCCACCTGATGGTCATGTTTCCAGGATTTCCTTAGTATTAAGCAGGTGATATAATTAGTGTCAAGGCATCAGGACTTACCACAAATCAAGATCGGCAGGAAGGACTGGAGTTGAAGAACTCTGAAGTAGAGGATCCGGAAGGCTGCTCTGTGCTGGAACAGCCTGCCTGATCTTCTAACGGACATGTGCATGAGGCGTAACTGGTGTGAACTTGGCCTTACCAGCTGCCTTCTGGCTGGATATTGTGTCAGTTTTTCAACTGTATCAGGGAAAACCATCGTTAGGCATTAAAAGCACTCTGCAGAAGAAACAACAGCAGCATTGAGTATAATTTGTACCAGGCCTGTGACATAATCATCAAGCATGGTTCCATCTGCAAGCATTGATATCCTGAAAACTAACAAGTGCATAGAAAGTAATGGAGTTTCTAGCTCAATGGGAGGGCTAGAGAGGTTTATGTTCTTCATTTAAGAGTCTACTAATAAAAAAAAGGCAAAATAGCACAAGGCCAGGGATCGTACATCCATCTAATCTTAAACTTCTTGATAAAATATTCTATTCTTATGTATGCTGAGTCCTCACATGGAAAGCACTTCATTGAGAGCTACATTACAGTGACAACCCTATGGGATTGGGCTCCTGGTAGAAGCTAGCTGATGATGTTTAGTAAAATTTTTCATTGCCATCTCAATTCATCCAAATCCTTCCTTCCTTTATAGACAAAAAAATTAGGACTCTCCTATGGACTATATATATAAGTGAGGTATAGCACCTTGAATGTCTCTGCTTCGTCTAGCACCCTTTGCAGAAATTTGCTCTGTAACCAAGTTCCTGCACCCCTAACCCGAAAAAGTATCTCACAAATTATACCCGGAAGTACATCAATCAGAGGTAAATTACAATGTGCAAATCTGCTGTAGCTTTGTTAGGTACAACTTTTGAAAAGAAGAGTTTGGTGTTTTCTGAGCCATAAGCAGGAGCGGATTCAAAAGTGTTAAAGGGATACTTCCGTCAGAAAGGGGTATTTTTGTTTAAAACTCATTGGGGGGTCTTAGATTCTCCCCTGCGCTGCCATCAGATTCTGCTAATTTATGACGAGGCGCCTGGAGAGAAAAAACACTCCACTGTTCACCAACATTTATGACTGGAAACAAGCGTAAATGTTTCCTCGCCACCCAAGAATTTTGGGCTGTTTTTATTTTTCATTTCGTCAGTACTATACCAATGAAAGTGAATTCAAAATATTGTCCTTCTGTGATCCTCTAATTGAGTCACAAGACAGAAAGTAGAATACATGGAGTGACTTTAAAAAATGATATCCAGAAAACCATTATTATTATTTGTAAAAAAAAATAAAAAATAACAAAAAAATAAAATTAAAAAATAAAAGTATATATTATATAGAATATATGTAGGCTATTATATATGTGAGAAAACACATTTTTGATGATAGTGTCTCTTTAAGGAAAGACTTCCCCCCTGTTTGTTTCCAGTCCTGAGTTTGGCTTAAAAAACCCAAACGATAACTGGTCATTGACTGGTCAATTGTCTTTATGATTACTTGGAACTGTAAGCAGCTGTGGTGTGCATAGCAGATGCCGCATTGTAATCTACCGTCAATACTTGCAGTGACACAATACTCATTAGCATGTATTTATGGGCAGGAATTCTGGTCCAGACCACAAAGACGCCTCTATTTCCTGGGCTGCAGGGTTTACGTCCTTGATTATAAATTCGTCTAGGGCAAAAAATGGATCTCAATGAGAAGTTGAATGCAAGGCTGGTTTACAGAGCATAGCACCAATGAGAACTTGTCACAGGATGTCTATTTTACAGAGTGACTTGTAAGATATTATCAAGGACCGATTTTTTTTATATATATATAAAAGACATGCTTGTAACAATCACAAATTTACCTATATCAGCACAAAATAAGGGTGAGGCAGTGATCTGTGCAGGGAGCTCTTTCTGCCTCTAAATCTATAATAGGATATAGTAGGGAGCCACTTTGGGGTTAAAGAGCAGTTCCGATATTCATGCATAAATACAGAATTAGGGCTAGTTAAGCTCACCTCTTTTCTATGGTCCAAAAATGAAGGCCTGTGATGATTTGTGCCACTTTGAAAAAACATCTTGTAATCTGTCCAATGACATTGTGACCTCTTCTGGTACAAAGCTTCCCCCTATAAAGCCAAAACCTGAGCACTGGAATTCCTCTTTAGCGAAGACTGAGCAAAACTTTGGTTTTTTGAGCGCTAAGTAAAATACTGTTCAAGCAAACCATAGTGAGTATCAGAGAACCAGTGTTTGGATATGGTCTGATGCAGAGGCGGACACGAACCGCGCTCAAATTAATAGTTAAAGGCTATGGACACCTTCAGGGCAATTTTATTGATGATTCAATTTCACTCATTTTGGGTTTAATTTTTATTTATTTATTTGGTCTTTATTAAAAATGTTCAGCTGTTTTTGAGATAAAAGGATAAAAAAATCTGTTTTCTTTGAATCAAGTCATATGACGGCTCATGTGTAGCTCTTATCTCTGATCTTCTGACCTGATAAACACTTATTGAAGTCATATTCTTATCAGCTTGATAAGAATTGAGCTATGAGTGTTTATGAGGTCAGGAGATTAAAGATATGAGCTACACATGGGCCTCATATGACGGGATTCAAAGAAAACAGACAGATTTTTAACCCTTTTCTCAGAAACAGCTGAACATTTTCAATGATGACCAATTGAAAAAATATTTTTAACCCAAAATGAGTTAATGCAATCATAAAAAAATGCCCATAGCCTTTAATTGCCGCACAATTCTGCAGATTTAACAGCAGTCTGTCACCTTCAAAATCAAAGTAAGCCTTCTATGTAGGGAAGGTGCCCCACTATGTAACCATACATTTCTTGTGAAAATACAGTGCTCTTATCCTGAGAATTGCATCTTTTATTTTTTATTCAAATATGGATTTGGTGCACAATGGGTAGGGCTTCTCCGTTCAGTGTACCTGGCTTCCCCAGAGTCATCACTAACAGCTTTGAAATCTCAGGGTCTGTCAATCCAACAAGAGAAGGAGGCACCAGCTGGCATTACAGGCTGGGCAGTGGTGCACCAAATGGAGCGGCCCTGCACACAGTGCGCCGAAAACCTTATTTGCATAAAAGTAAGCAGGATTAGACTTACAGGACCCAATTTTCTCAATAAAGTTATGGTTATCTTTCAGGGAACCTACTCTACATGGCAGTATGCCTACTTTGAAACTGGTTTTGAAAGTGACAGGTTTCCTTTAAGTACCAATGTGTAAACTCGACTCACTACATGCAAGCACGGTATTTGGTCACAGTACCTTTAGAAGCCACTAGATGGCCTGACCCCTACAGACATGTTGCCAATAATGATCCAAATGATGCAAAAGAGACCACTTGGCAAGAGTAGGATTTTACCCTGAGGTCTCTGAGTAGTGATCTGAAAGAGCCCTTATCATGAGTATATCTATCACCATAAACTCTATAAAGTGTAGTAGAGATCGTATTTTTCTTGGTGTCATTTTTTTTATTTGGTTTTCTAACTGCCTAGATTCTTGATAAACTATACCATAATGCAGCGGCGTAGCTAGCATTTCCTTCACCTTGAGCAAAGATACAGTTTGCTGCCCTAGCCCTGCATCTAAATATACTGGCCAAGAGAGGGTGGCTGGATGGTGACACCTCTGGTATAAAGCGCATGTGCCCCCCCCTCCCCACCCTAAACAAGCTACCCATCTGCATTATTGAGATAAGCATGGTAGATAATGATGTCATACCATGATCCCACCAAACGTGATGTCATACCAGGATCTTATCACATATGATCACAAATCACCCCTTGCTTTGGTATAGGTGTTCTGCAGATGTAGCCGTACCGGGCAGGTCATGAAACAAACTGGTAGAAAGCTCTTTTATGCCACTGTTCATAAGAAAACCAACCAATCCATTAGGAAGACAGATCTCAACCAAATCACTAATTCTGTATTACTAGGTCAGACTGTGAGAAAGATGGGATATATATGCACGCATTATGCAGGAGATATGTGCTTTAAGGAACCTTTAACTTAGGTTTAACAACCACTGAAGTAAAGGGACATATTTTTCAATGACTACATGCCAAGCCTAGGTTGGATTAACTCTCTAAAGAAATACAGTTTCAGTTCACATCAGTTTAAGTTCAGTAGGCGAGATTAGATAAACCCATGTGAATGTTACAAGACATCACCTTTCATAGCTGATCCACATGCATTTTAATTTGAACTCTTAAATTAGTATGTCCCTAATATCAATCTCTTATTGAAACGTATTGGCATTGCTACTGTTAGAAGTAGTTGTGATGCTGATGCATAGAAGCCATCTATTCCTAATGCATGTTCATACTTTTGGGCATAAATCAGCTTAGAAGTTCATTCAGGAGAGGTTAGAGAAGGGCAGGAGAATGAGCCATCAGACAAGCTCTCTCACAGATATGTCACAGAATGGCTTCCTGCAGCTGCTATGTACTCTGAAACAAAAAGCTGCAGAGGCCAAACAGTGCTAAATGTTTAATCAAACTCTATAAAAAAAAAAAAAAACTTGGCTCAGAAGGTATAATTAGGCCCATGTGCACTTTTATTGCCACTGTGCCAATGACACCTTTTTAATGTTTTTCCATCTAAATAGTCCAAAATGTCTGTGCTGATTAAAGGGCTTATCCCACGAAAAGTATTCTGTGGGTAGGTCATAAGTGTGAGACTGCTGGGATCTGACTGCTCATACTCCAAGCAACCCTGAGAATGGAGGGTCTTAGAGTACCCTCTGTGAAATTGAGCAGTAGTGTACATATTGGTCCACTGCTCAATTCATTTCAGGGTGTTGATCTAGACAGAGCTTTGTCAGTTCCTTAGAAGTGAATGAAGCAATAAACCGACATGGTTACTACCACCAGCCCATTCAGAGAGTAGACTCGGAGACCCTCCTTTCTTGGGATTGCAGTGGCTAGATCCCTGGTAACCTATCCTGTAGATAGGCGATAAATACTTTTTGCGGGATAACCCCTTTCAGCTCTTAATACATCTTAGCATTCAGAGCTCAGTTTTTCTCAATTTTGCAATTCACAATCATAAAACAGTATGAAGCAAGCTCCTCCACTAGTGCTGACTGGTGGCTTTATCACTTAAAGCCATGTCTAAGATGTGGATCTTGAGCTCAATGTCACAAAAACACAGCTTCAACTGTAAAGATATATTAAGAAATTAATCAGAACTAAATGTAGGATCTAAGAACTAAAGAGTGATATTCACTTGGAGGTGATGTGGAATGAACAGCAAATAATAAAAATAAATAAAAAGCAAACATAGCAACCTTCTGCAAACTGAGATCACTTGAAAGATGTACTGTTTTCTCCACGCCCCATGATCATAGGGTAAATGTACATTACAAAACGATATGCCTTTCTGCACAGTGACTCAGCTTGCCTTTAGTAACTACCCTCCAATTATTACATTTCATACCTAAACACCAATAGATCACAGCGCTTTCTGACTGTTGTGAACATAAATTCTAGGATCCTGTCCATCTCCCTGAAACCTGAGGACTATACCATGCAGTGATAAGTCAGTATTTTATATACATTATTCAATCCATGATCAGGCAATTTAAAGGACTACTAATCCTAAAATCCAGGTTACCTTCTAATAAATATTATCCAATAACATTCACAAATCCGTATGTAGATGTCTAAGATCCAAAAACAGAAGATTATGAAGATTATGTCATATGTGCTGTGCCCAACAGGGGTTCCTTGGACCCACCAGAAGCCAAGCTCAGCAATCAGCTCTAAAGTTGTTTGTGAATCGACCTATAAGAAATAAACCTTAGCTGTCTTCTGCTCAACCTCTGGGGCCCAACATTGTGTCTGAGCCTGGGTCAAGGGAAGGACCTTTTGGTCCTCATGATAGACTTGTGATAGTTATACTTATTTATGGTACTAGTAGTTCTTGACTTTACTGGTTCGCTACTCAGACACGTAGATATCAAGATGCTGTCTGTGAAGGAACCACAAGGAAAACATATAGATCTGTGTGAAATCGTGTCAGAATAGAGGATATTGGTATTAATGTTGGCACAAGTTGGGATGGTTTCTATTTTATTAACGTACAAAAAAAAGAAAAGCTTTGCAGAGATCCAATGGAAAATGGAGACACATGCTTCTGAACCTCGGCTGAAACAATTTGTGAATGTTACAAGATCTTATTTTGGATTACCATGTATTTTAGGCATAGTGGTACTTTAATCCGAGTTACAGAGTGATTGAACCACCTCAGTTTTGCACAGTGACATTTTGAAGACCCGACATGCTGTTCAATGCAGACCGGAGGTCATTTGTGAGATTATACCACAGCACCCCCTTGCAAGTATTTGCAAAAAGGAGGCAATTAGATTATTATGTGCCCTCTACCTTCTCACCTGGCAGTCCAAACCAGACAGCATTAGAAGATATCAGTCTCTCTCGCTCTCTGCTTTGGTGTGCAGGCTTATATTTCCAGTTCATCCAAACCTTGATCCCCTGCTAAATGAGCGGAGATTGTGTGTGTGTAGTCATTGGGTGTGAGAGGTTGGGAGGTGTAGGTCTGAGGGTGTGGCTCAGTCTATTCACATATTATGTATTATAATTATAGATTATATTTATATAAATATTTCCTCTATATACAGTCAGGAGGTATCTTTACTCTGGCATCATGAAGTTGTTGCAGCCAGCGAATGGTCAAGTTCGGTGCTGTCACAGTCGGAGTCATCGTACAGACCAATATTCTGTAGATAGAAAAAGAAATTATTTTTTTTCTGGTATATTTCCCATTATTTTTTAAGTAAAAGTCACATCAGCTCATTTGTGATATGTTTTGTTAAAGGATCCCCTCCTTGATTTACGGCGGTGAGACGCGGGCTTAGGGTGACATTTCCCCTAGCCCATACAGGCACCGACCACTGTCGTCCTCTATGCCTGGTATTTGAGGAATGGTCTACTTATTTGGACGCCTCTGATCTTCAAACCGTTTACCCTCCATCTGTATACTTATTCCCTGATGATTCCTGGTAAGGGACGAAACATGTCATGTTGGGACATGAGAGAGAGGGATATGCTTAGGGACTAGGCCCCTACAAGGGAAAGGTCCCAGACAGGGTCGTCCCTAATGGGGGACGGGGGACGGGTGCTCTGTATTTTTGCTAGGTAGGGATGGCTCAGCCCCTATCCTAACCAACTTTTAGAGCATCAACTTAAGGGCTATGTAGTTTTATGTCCCCGTAAGAATTACAGCATTTATACAGACCCCGTCATCTGACTATCCAGGACGGTTCAAAGGTAGAAACTTACCTGAGTATATCCTCATAGAACTGGTATTTATTACCGGCTACTGTCTACCTGTATTTTTAATACCTTTCGTTCTATTTTTTCACCGTTTAAAGGGATTCTGTCACCTCCCCTCAGCCAAAAAACGATTTAAAAGCAGCCATGCAGCACAGCTTACCTGGATTAAGCTGTGCTCTTTTATCTTGAAATCCGTCCAGCAGTTACTGCAAAAAACGACTTTCATCGATATCTAAATGTGTCCTGAAGGTGCCCAGAGGGGCGTTTTTTTCTTCTTAGTGAGCCCAGTACCGCCCCTCTTACAGTGCCCAGCCCGCCTTCCTTGTACTTTCTAACCGCCGCCCCCAGCCTGCCACAGCCTCTCCTCCCTCTCCTCCCCCTCCCTCACGCCGAACGAACTCTCGCACAGGCGCAGTACCCACTGAGGGCTGCGCCTGTGCGATCATCAGGAGACTGAGGGCGGCAGCTTCATCTTCGTCACTGGGCATGCGCCGAGCCCATTGACGTCCGATGTTAGCTCTTCCCTCAGTCAGCAGGGAAGAGCAAGCATCGGACGTCACTGGGCTCGGCGCATGCCCAGTGACGAAGATGAAGCTGCCGCCCTCAGTCTCCTGATGATCGCACAGGCGCAGCCCTCAGTGGGTACTGCGCCTGTGCGAGAGTTCGTTCGGCGTGAGGGAGGGGGAGGAGAGGGAGGAGAGGCTGTGGCAGGCTGGGGGCGGCGGTTAGAAAGTACAAGGAAGGCGGGCTGGGCACTGTAAGAGGGGCGGTACTGGGCTCACTAAGAAGAAAAAAACGCCCCTCTGGGCACCTTCAGGACACATTTAGATATCGATGAAAGTCGTTTTTTGCAGTAACTGCTGGACGGATTTCAAGATAAAAGAGCACAGCTTAATCCAGGTAAGCTGTGCTGCATGGCTGCTTTTAAATCGTTTTTTGGCTGAGGGGAGGTGACAGAATCCCTTTAAGCTCTATGTGGGTTTATCTTTTTAATTATCATTAGTAAAAGTTATGTTTTAAATGTAATCAGCCAAGGTCTTTTTTCTAAGGATTTGTTATATATTAAAGGGTCATTTACACAGAAGTTAGCCTTAGATCTTTCACATCTCCGTTTAGTATATCTGGCTGCCTGATGCGGTACAAATGCCGGCAGTCGGCCAGAAAAAAACCGCTGCATGTAATAGTTTTTGTCGGCTGGGTCACCACCGGACCTCATTGCATTCAATGGGGATCCAGAGCAGAAGTAGAGGTTCTGGCAATACCGGATCCTGCTATATCAGTCAGGCTGTTCGGATTGCATGGGGCAAATCCTTGTGCAGACCTGCGGTTTTTGTGTTTTCAGTTTTTACTTCCTGCCTTCCCGGAGCCATAAAATGTTATTTTTCCGTTCACATAGCTGTATGAGGGCTTGTTTTTTGTGGGACGAGTTGTACTTTTTAATGGCACCATTTACAGGCCATACAAATGACCTGTTACTTTCATTCTCTAGGTCAGTACTATTGTGGCGAAACCACATTTATATAGTTTCTGTTTGCCATATGGGATAAACATTTTTATATTTTAATAGTATGGGCGTTTTCAGATGCAGTGATGCCCATGATGTGTTTTTTTTTATTGTTTATTTATTTATTTTTTATTTTAGATAAAGACGGTTTTATTTTAGATAAAGACGGTTGATTTTAATTTTTATATTTTCAAACTTTTACTTTTTTACCCAAGGTGACTATAAAATGCACTCACTAGATTGCATTGAGTGTTCTATAATTCATATCTATGTATTTTAGAATACTGAATTTAGTATATTCCAATGCAGTGCTGCCACCTACAGGCATGCATTGGAATATACTAATAAGTACAGGCTTAGGCCTATTACTAGCACAGGCCACCTTCCCTGAGCTCAGCCAGAGGGAGATGGCTTATTTCCGGGAAGCTCCCAGTTTTAGCGCTCCCAGATGCTGTGGTCACATTTGACCGCAGCGCTGCCTCTTAATACAGCTGATCAGTGGGGGTGTGGGGTATTGGATCCCCACGATCATATATTGATGACTAATGGTAAGGGTAGGTCACCAGTATTTTTATCCTGGAAAACCTGTTTAAGGCCAGATCCGTCTTCTAATTTTTGCTTCCTGTTTTGTATCTTGGAAATGTGGTTGTACCCTCAATGGCAGAAGGTGGGATGTGTTTGTTATGTCCTGTATATAAGAATGATATGCAGATATACAGATGTATGTTGAAATGTGCATGTAAACAAAGATTCATATCTCACCTCTCCTGCGGTTTGTTCATTGCTGAGCTGAGATTTCACCTTCTGGACAACAGCCTCTTTTTCAGAGAGCCCGTCAGACTGGGTCAGAAGATCCAGAGGAGGTTCCGAGCTTTGAGAAACAAGATCTTCAGAGCGCTCATCAGGGCGCTCATCTGTATTGGTGCTGAGCACATCTGGAGTGACACTGTGGGACAGATCTGTGGTGTTCCCTTCTTCACCATCTGACAAGTTTTCTGAGCTAGGAGACTGATGCTGAGACATCTCTGCCTGCCACCTGCACAGGATGACAACATGCAATCAATGAGTGACTATATGAAGATGTAGGTAAAGGGGTTGTCCTAAATCTCATAATTGGCAGCCAATCTCTAGATTGGGCCATCATTGGAAGAAGGAGTAGTCAGGGGTAAAGGCGTGTCTGCTACTGAAGCTCTGTCCCCTTTCCTTTAAATGATTTGAGATGCATTACCAGGTAGAACCACATTGTTATACCTGTATATGGAACTGAGCCTGGAAAAAACTGTGAATGGGCTGCTGCTTCATTCTGCTAATCAATGGTGTCCCAGATCCTCAATGGATATACACTGATAGCCTATGTTAAGATCTGTCCATGAACTAAAAGTCCTGGACAACCCCTTTAATAAATAGTTCACTAATATTGTTAAATGTATAATATTTGTCAGCAAATTAAAAGATTTGTGGTAGCATGTACACCTGATATTTTTAGGATTGCATTTTACTCATTTTGGGCTAAAAATCATTTTTCAATTGGTCGTTATTAAAAATGTTTAGCCATTTGTGAGATACAGGGGTTAACAATCAGTCTGTTTTTCCTGTCATCTGATGGCTCAGGTGCAGCTCTTATCTCTGATCTCCTGACCTCAAAAACACTTACTTAAGCCATATTTATAATTTAAGCAACATGTTTATGAGGTCAGAAGGTAAGAGATAAGAGCTACATATTGACATTTTGGAGCCCAAAATGAGTAAAATGCAATCATACAAAATTGCCCCAAGGATGTCCATAGCCTTTAAAGGAGAATTCAAGCCTAAAAATGTGTCACCTATCATTTATTACTGGATAAGTAATACATTTAAAATTATGGGAACCCCACCAAATGTGGGATACTGCTCCCCCAATGCATGTTATCATCTAAACATGAAACAGGATAAAGACTTACCTCTGTCTCCTTTCCAGCTCCAGTTCACTATCCACCTCGCCTTCTTCCTCTTCTGATGACACACCTCGTTTCTGAGGGACACATAGACAAATTCTATTATATATCTCCCTCCTACTGAATATTATAAAATAAATGTGAAGAATACTTGAGGATTATAAGAGATCCCAGGTTTTTACTTTATCCATGGATGCAATTTCTTGATAACTTTGATTTCACTCTGGCACTGCTGGAGGTGTCATTCTTATATTGAAAAAGTCTCTTACTGTGATCAGCAGGATTGGGACTATAGGATGTGCAGGGGTAGCAATCACACTTGGCCCTAAGGGGACCTAGAGGCCTTTTTTTGCCATATACATTGCCTTGTATTTCTTGAGAAAAACCTTCTATTAGCCAGAGATTTAAGACATGGGAGAAGGTTCACCTTCCAGCATGACAACGACCCAAAACATACAACTAAAGCTATACTGGACTGTCTTGGAATGGCCGAGTCAAAGCCCAGACCTAAATCCCATAGAGAATCTGTGGCATGAGTAGAATGTTGCTGTATATCAATGTAATCCATTTTTTAAGGAGTTGGAGCAGTTTTGCCTGGAAGAATGGGCAAAAATCCCAGTGTCTCGATGTGCTAAGCTAAACATACAGAACACCAACAGACTTGCATCTGTAATGGCAACAAAAGGTAACTCCAAGTATTGACTTTCAGCAGGTGAATACTTATGCATTGTAAAGTTCTATGTTCTTTTTGCCTTAATTATTATTTATGTCACATTATATATATATATATATATATATATATATATATATATTGCACCTTCCAAGTGGTAGCCACGTTGTATAAATCAAATGGTACATCCTCCCAAAAATCCATTTTAATTCCAGGTTGTAATGCAACAAAACAGGAAAAACATCAAGGGGAGAAGATGAATACTTTCTCAAGGCACTGTAGTGACACCAGTGTTATAAATGGCATTACCAGTGGGTAAGTTTTTGACCTCATTTGTTGCGCCCCCTGTACTGCCTCTGGCTTATGCCTATGTTAGGTCTTAAACAAAAATTTTGTGAACTGGTTTGAATGGTTTTATTGGTTGACTTTAAGTCCCCTTTCAAACGAACAATACAGATTGGCTCAGGATGCGTTCAGGGTGGGTTCAGTGAAACTCGTACCATTTTGCAAGCACGGTTCAGTAAGTTTTGTCTGCAATTGTTCAGTTTTCCCCCCGCGGGTGCAATGCATTTTGATGCGTTTTTCACGCGAGTTAAAAAAAACAACATCTCCTAGCAACCACCAGTGAGAAACGCATTGCACCCGCACTGCCTCCAGGTTACATCCGGATGCAATGTGTTTTTCACTGAAGCCCCATTCACTTCTATGGGGCCAGGGCTGCGTGAAAAACGCTGAATATAGAACATGCTGCGATTTTCACGCAAAGCAGAATTGATGCGTGAAAAAAATGCGTTCAAATCGTGCATTGCACCTGCACGGAAAACTCGCTCGTATGAAAGTGGCCTAAGGGTACAGTCACACCGTCAGGTTTCTGCAGGCAGTTTTGGAAGCCAAGATCAGAAGTGGATCATAAAAGGAGAGAAACTACTTCTCTTGCTTTTTGAATTCATTTCTGGTTCCTGAATGTGTGGTCATACCCTAAGATCTCTTGTTGCATCTAGAAGCCACCTGCTTTTTTACATTGTATACACCCTTGTTTCTCTATACGTTATCCAGAGACTTGGCTGCGAGACAACTACAAGACACTGGTGTCCTGGAGTCAACAAATTACCTAAACCAGGGATGGCCAACCTGAGGCTCTCCAGCTGTTGCAAAACTACAACTCCCATCATGCCCGGACAGTCTACAGCTATCAGCCTACAGCAGGGCATGGTGGGAGTTGTAGTTTTACAACAGCTGGAGAGCCACAGGTTGGCCATGCCTGACCTAAACGGAGTATTGAGAAACGGAGGTGCTATAGGTGTAGTGTGTCTATGTGGTATAGTCCATTGTCTGGGAATGTCATAAACATATCTGTCACTCATCTATTGATATCAAGAAAGAAATATATGCTTGCAGGAACTTGTGCAGCACTGCACTATTACAGGTGTATTCCAACCTAAAAACTGCATCCACTGAATAGGTGATAAATGTTAATTTAGTGGAGAATTGGTGAATAATGTTAAGGGGAGGTTCAGAGGCCAGCATCCAGCAAGATGTTTGCTTACTTGGATTAGTGCTCTTCACATATTTTCTCCTCAGAGCCCCAATAAAACTTCATATTAAATAACTTTAGTTATGTATTTATTAATGTTATCAATGTCGTATTTAGATAGGCCAACTTTAAAACAGGTTTACTTCAGGTTTAGAGGTCATTAAAGATAAATCCTTAATCTTCATGATGTTATGCAATCTGTATGGTTAAAATTTAACATTTAAGGGTGCACTTCTGTCAGCAAATAATTCTCAGTTGTCTTCCAAGTAGAATCGGAAGCCTTCAGGTCAAGCACTTGACCCAAGAATCTGGTAGCCTCTTAGCATACACCATTATTTTGAGTGCCCAGCATTCTGGACAACATTGCCCCTTCTATTATCTCTCATTAGATAAAAAAATATATATATATGCAAAAATACATAAAATAGATTTAACAAATCTTCCTGATTGATAGTATCTGAAGTCTTTTACCTGGCTTCTAGTAACAGCTGCTCTATATAGCATTGCTGCTGGTGTCAAGTGTTGCCCCCCTCTAGCTGATCTGCTTCCAGTTGGCTTCCCGGATGGGGATTCTGGGCTTGGCGGTCCAGGCAACGAACGGACTGGAGAGCATTCTGCACTTTGGCTTTCTCTACGAGCCTCTGCCTCCAGAGGGGTACATAGCAGATCTGGACTTGAAGAAGATAAAGGATGTGGGTCGCGTGGAGGTGGTTGGCTCTGAGGAGTTGGCTCTGGAGTCACGGCTGCCCTGAAGTTGACCATTTCTTTTGCTTTTCGATAACGTGGCTTTCCACGTCGACCTCTTCCTGGAGAAGGAGGCAGTTTCTGGCAGCTAGTTGGAGTTGATGGAGACAGGACAGAGTCCCCTTTAGGTAGGAGGGCTTCAGATTTCAAAATGTCTGGTCTGTAATCAAGAAACCATTTTCATATATAATATGTTAAAATGGGTAATTTTGAAAATATCTATTCTCATTCAGCAGCGATGTATCCAAACTGTCTATCCGATGTGTTACCTCTTTCCATGTGGAGATAGTTTCTGTGGCACATTTCTTTTTTTAATCAGTTTTTCCACAGTGCTGGATGGCCGAGGCTGCTGACGCAGAATGGCAGGATATTTCTTCTCAACGATTTGTTCTCTCCTGTAAACAGACAATAACTTGATATCATATAAAAACACACACTTTTATCATGTGTTATTGCAAATGAAGATATTTATTAAAGTGTGCACAGATGGAAATCTATGGAAACAGCTAAAACTGGTAACTGAAAATCAAGAAAGTAAAAGACAGGCTGTTGTAGATTTCTTCCACGGGGAATAGATGTAGAAGGAATAGTAAAGATTTGCATTAGCGCTCACAGCACGTTTTTTTGCTTCGGTTAGGCTGCATTCACATCTGCTCTGTGAACTCCGGAGTTCAATGTATCCAGCATAGCCGGATACTACCGTGTACAATAATGGGATCTGGCGGGGATCCTGCCGAAAGCTGCGTGTAGTATTTTTTGTCCGACCAAAAGCCGGAATATATGAAAGATACAGTGACCAGAACAATGTGCCAGAGTTCACAACGTAGATGTAAACCCGGCCTTATGGCTCGTTCACATCTGTGCTGAGCTTTCCGTTCTTCTTATGTCAGAAGAGCATAAAAATTAAAAATAAGTGATCCGTTTTAATTTCCATTTGAATGGGCATCTGTTTGTGTCAGTTCCACCACACATCAGTTATTTTTGACAGTAGAAAATGTCCTGCCTGTAAAACTTTTCTGCAGACAAAAATAACTGATGTCTCACAGAACTGACGCAAACTGAAAATAACATTGAAAATGAGCACAACTGATGCTCAAATTAAAATGTGAACTCAGCTTTTTTGCGTTCCGTATACGGAACCATTCATTTCAATGGTTCCGTAAAAAAACGGAATGTGTTCCGTATGCATTCCGTTTCCGTATTTCCGTTTTTCCGTTCCGTTGAAAGATAGAACATGTCCTATTATTGCCCGCAAATCACGGTCCGTGGCTCCATTCAAGTCAATGGGTCCGCAAAAAAAACGGAACACATACGGAAATGCATCCGTATGTCTTCTGTTTCTGTTCCATTTTTTCTGAACCATCTATTGAAAATGTTATGCCCAGCCCAATTTTTTCTATTCAATTACTGTATACTGTATATGCCATACGGAAAAACGGAACGGAACAACGGAACGGAAACGGAAACACAACGGAAGCAAAAAAACTGAACAACGGATCCGAGAAAAACGGACCGCAAAACACTGAATTCAACATACTGTAGAGTGAAAGAGGCCTAAGGCCTCATGCACACGGCCGTGAATTGCCGACCGTGTTTCTTTCCGTTGTTCCGCACCGCAAATAAATATGACATGTCATATTTTTTTGCGGTGCGGACAAACCACGGACCCATTCAAGTTGAATGGGTCCGGCCCGCTGAACAGATGTTGCCCGTGCATTGGGGACTGCAATTGCGGTCCCCAATGCACGGAACAGCCGCACAACGGCCGTGTGCATGCGGCCTAAAACTGATTAATTTTATACTCAAAAACACTGATCAGTTAAGGTAAAGTTCACATATGTGATAGGAACAGACTACCAGAGTTTACCGTATCCGGCATAGCTAGATGCTGCCAAGCACCACCAGATCTCCATTGACTATAATGGGATCCGACAGGGATCCAGCGGCTTTCCAGCATAAATGTCGACTTTTAGCTAGACAAGTGCCACTGCATGCATCGGTATTTGTCCAGCTGAAAGCCGGCATTTATGCTGGAAAGTGTCTGTATCCCCACTGGATCCCATTATAATCACAGGAGATCCGGTGGAACAGCATCCGGCTATGCCATATATGGTAAACTCTGGTCATCTGTTCCTTTGTTGGAGGAGAATTAATTTACTGCATATGTGAACCTACAGTTACCGATACACATTCTTCTATAGAAAAAAAACTGATGCCAAAAGTGCACCAGTTTTGTCTATTTTGCATTCCTGATAGGTTGTTAAGTTTACTGGATGGGAAAGCTCAGATGCCTGCACTTTTCCATCCAGCAAAAAAAATCAATTGATAGTAGTAGCAGGATGGAAATTCTTTCATACAGTACTATGTGTTTTTCTATCAGTTTAAGGATTGCCTTTTAGCATTCTGATACTCTGTTCTGGCAGAGGAACAAAGCACCGGAATTGCCATATTCGACATAGCTGGACACTGCCAGAGCCCTATTCATTATAATCGGATCCATCAGGTGTCTGCCAAGAATGCCGGCTTAATGCCAGAAAAATAAATTGCAAACTTTGCATCAGTTTTCGGACCAGATCCAGTTTAAAAAACAAAAACAAAAAAAAGCACGTGACGTGAAAGAGGCTTGAAATATAATATAATACGTGTAATTTCAGTTAAAAAGAATATCTTCCTGATGGGACAAATGTTCCCAAATAATTTCAATATCGGTGTGTATATCTAATCAGCAATGATTTCTACAATATTCCAGATTCCACTGCCACATTCATGAAATGTTATATACAGTCAGGTCCGTAAACATGTGGACACTAGCCAAGTTACTGTCATGGTTGTTGGAATTCAAATTACATAATCACTATGAACTAAGGCTGCTTTCAGATCTCCGGCATCTCGGGTAATTGCCAAGCGTCCGGATCACCCCCGGATCCCATTATAGTCAATGGAGATCTGAAGATAAACTGTAGAATCTGGCAATACCGGAACAGCCTGCTGGATGTTTTCCCTGGAGGTGTGACAGTAGCCTTACTTTGTAAACTTTCAACTATTAAAGTGAATTTCATACATCGCTGCCCCATTCTCATTGCCCTATGGAACTAAGTGACAATAATTACCGACATGGCTTGATTTGGGAGAAATATGGTGGGGAAGATTTAGTAATGCCTCATCATGTATTGTTTTCGTTTGGCAGTCTCCCGAATAAAGCTGTATTGATTAGCCATTATCTTCCCTCCAAAAAATTACATGCAGCAAATGTAGACTAATGCTAGATGTTAAATGCTTTTTTTCTTTGTTGGCTTACTTTATGTTGCTATTTTACATCAAAATTTTGGCACAATTTTGGTGCACATTGATGCATGTTAAGCTACCTTTTTTCTCTGAGTCACCCCTTCTCCACTAAGCCATGACCCATTTTCTGTAGGCAATGTTGAGTGAAGGAAAAATGTCTAAAATATAGACACTTGTGGTGCAAGGCATTTTTTTGGGTCAATTGAGCTACAATTGTGGTATATTTAGCTTAGCAAATCTCCCTCATTGTGTCCCTGATTCAACAGATGGGTTGTTGCTTACCTCTGGATCAATATGTTAACGGTTGGACTAGAAAGGACCTTTTTTTTTCTCAACCTTATGAAATATATAAGTATGTTTGGTTGCAATAGAATTGTGACAACTAACATTGTCATTAGTTTATTGTGGTTGTCTCAGGTCAGACTTTGATACATCAAAGTCTGATTGGTAGGTCAGACCCTTGTAACACCTGCCGATTGTTAGAATGATGTTTAATCTGCTTGGCTTACTCCAAGGGCTGCATGATAGTCCGTAGACTACTATGGCCCCACCATGTGGCCTCCAGAGGAAGCAGAACTTTCCTAGCACCACTGCACCTTAATTCTGATAATCTATCCTGAGACAACCCCTTTATGTTGGCTCCTAGTCAATTATCTTACCACTCACCTTAGCAATTCCCTCTCCTTCAATTCCAGCTGCAGCATGAGGGAATTCAGTTCCACGTACAATGTGTTTGCTCTTTGCAACTTGCGCTCATAATGTTCTCGAATATCCAGGGCATGTCTGTGAAGAAAGTGACCAAGTAAATTTGCCATTGTTCTCCCAAACAGTAAGGATATCCATTTCTTAGAAACATTTTTTCTTGCATTTTCCCCAAAATTTCCTTGGAAAGGAAGACATCTCCTTATGGAGAGCACCTCAGTGGCATGAGGAGTCTTATAGGCCAGGCAATGCTCCTCTGGAATTCTGAGAAGAGGGAATGCAAATTGACAAACTTTGTCTCTAATGCTGGCTTAATTATTGTCAAAGTCATGTCTCAAGACATGCCTTACATCTGGTGGCAGAGCTTTGCTAAGAGCTCGTTTGCATTCCCTCTTCTTGGAAAGCTGGACACTCAAGGCTCAGGGGTCCTTCTTAGATGGAATAATGCAAGCTTGATTTTAACCAAAATTTGAACTGTAACTCCAATCAATATTGTCTAAGGTTTAACCCTAAGGTTTTCATTTTTCACTCCCTACCTTCCCAGAATAATAACTTTTCTATTTTTCCATTCACATAGCCTTATGAGAGCTTATGTTTTGCAGGGCAATTTGTACTTTCTAATGACACCGGAATTAAAAAAATACGCAATTCTGCCACCGTTTTTTAGTTGTTCGCTATGTGGTAAAATTGACCTGTTAACTTAATTCTCCAGGTCAGTACAATTACAACGATTTCTTTCGTTTTAATACAGAAAAAAATTTAAAACCTTGAAAAAATTTTTTTTTTTCATTCATTACCATATTCTGACCTCTATAACTTTTTTGTAGTTATGCGCACAGAGCTGTGTGAGGGCTCATTTTTTGTGAGCTAATCTGTACTATTCAGTGATACCATTTTGAAGTGTGTGTGTGACTTTTTGGATTAATATTGTTATATTTTAATAGTATGGGCATTCTCGCATGCAGTGATATCCTTGATGTGTATTTTTTTATTGGTTAAGTATTTTTATTTTATATCTTTAAAAACTTTTTTTTTTACTTTTTCTTAAGTCACTCTGTGGGACTATAACTGGCAATTGATGGCTACTATTTAAATATAACAATACATATAACAATACAGTGCTGCCATCTAGTGGCCTGTATAGGTATATTCCACTAATAGCTGCTTGAGGCTCTGGGCTATTAGAACATCGTAACAGGTTCCCCAATCTTAGCCAGGGAAAGCCGTTATGGAAGTGTGACTGCGCGGCTCATGCTTCCGGACTGCTCAGATGCCGTGGTCACATTTGACCAAGACATCTGGAGTCAAATGTATGTGATCATTATTGTGTAAGAGATTGGGCCTGCTGGAGGATGCTCTGGTACTAGTGTGCGCTTGTGTTTAGGTCATTCAATTAGTTGTAAGTGGTCATTTCAGTTCTTACCGGAGCTCCTCGCGGCGTCGTGATATCAACTCCTCTTCTAAACGTTGTAAACAGGTCCCTTCTGATTTTATTTTCTCAAAATGAAGTCGCACTTCCTCCCGCCACTCCACCTGAGATAACAGCATAATGTTGAGATAGCATTTACATGCTACTGACACAAGTAGACAAAAGTAGTCCAATGTGGTATTAAATCAGAATTTTCACACCTTATAACCACACACATCAGTCATTTGGTTTATTGTTCCTGATAGCCCCCTTTCACACAAGCGTGACGGATTGGCTCTGGATGCGTTCAGGGTGCGTTCAGTGAAACTCGCACCATTTTGTAAGTAAGTTCAGTCAGTTTTGTCTGCGATTGCGTTCAGTTGTTCAGTTTTTTTCCGCGCGGGTGTAATGCGTTTTGATGCGTTTTTCACGCGCGTGATAAAAAACTGAAGGTTTACAAACAACATCTCTTAGCAACCATCAGTGAAAAACGCATCGCATCCGCACTTGCTTGAGGATGCGATTTTCACGCAGCCCCATTCACTTCTATAGGGCCAGGGCTGCGTGAAAAACGCAGAATATAGAACATGCGTTGTTTTTCACGCAACGCAGAACTGATGAGTAAAAAAAAAAACACTCATATACACAGACCCATTTAGATGAATGGGTCAGGATTCAGTGCGGGTGCTAAGCGTTCACGTCACGCATTGCACCCACGCGGAAAACTCGCTCGTGTAAAAGGGGCCATAGGCATCCCTCCGATGTTTCTTAGTATCTTAGAAAAGCTGAATGCAGTAGACTACAACTTTTACGTGACCCAATACCAGCATATTCTAATACAAGATACTGTGGGTGAATTAAGAGTTAGACTAGATATGATTAATAAAACTCTGTTAAGACATGAGCCTGAAGCTAGGTTACGATCCAGATTAGTATTTGTGAAGACCACCAGTATTACCTTATATCATTATTTAGGTGAAAGAGGGAAGTCACCTTTGTAAAAATGGGTCTATGGATCTCATAGGAGAACAGAGGCCTGGGGCTTTTTTAAAGGGATTTCTTATCCAGGCTCCATTGCTAGTAATGGTTGGTCTTCAGATCTTCAACTGCAGGTTATAAAAATGTACACCTCTAGATTTGGAAGAAAAAATGTATACAATTTTTAGCAGAGGTCATAAAAGTGACAAGAAGACAAATAGGGACCTATTTTGTGGTCACTTTTACAACTGAGAGCATTTGGTATACATAGAGCAGTATTGAAAGTATAGCCTATTATGGCGGCTAGCATGAAAAGTAGGGACCTCTGTGGTGACAAGTATACCCAGTGTAGGGAAATAATGCATACAAAGCTTTACCTGCTCCCTACCTCTCTTCCTATTGTTTTTGACTCTAGGGCTTATTTCACATGAGCGATACAGATTGTGTCAGGATGTGTTCAGAGAAAAACAGATTTTTTACACAAGTTCAATCATTTTTCTTTCTACAATTGTATTCAGTGTGTGCGTTTTCTTAATTTGAATTGTATCCGGATTTCTATATCTATATCTCCAACCATCAGTGAAAAGCACATTGCATCCGGATCCCTTCTGTTTTTCACACAAGCTCCTTTCACTTCTATGGAGCCAGAGTTGTGTAAAAAACGCACAATATAGAAAATTCTGCAATTTTTCCTGAATGCAAAGATGATGTGTGAAAAATTTAGGGGGGAAATTTATCAAAATTGGTATAAAGGAAAACTGGCTTAGCAACCATATCAGATTCCATCTTTAATTTTCCAAAGAAGCGCTGAAAAATGAAAGGTGTAATCTGATTGGTTACGATGGGCAATTAGGCAGTTTTCTTTTACACCAGTTTTGATAAATCTCCCCCGCAGTGTCCTTACACAAGCAGATAATTTGCTAGAATGAATGCAATAAAGCCAGTCAGCACAATACAATCAACGTCTGTACACTCAGACGGACGATAGTTATTACGATTAGGGATGAGCGAACTTGTGTTTTTCAAGTTCGGGTTCGGCGTTCAGGTATTTGTGCAATTCCGTCATAATACAAGTCAAAGGCAAGCATAGCGGATCCGTCTGCATAACGGAAACCAGACGGATCCCTTATGCTGCCCATTGACTTCTATTATGACTGAATGCAAAATGCCTCTTATAGGGTTCCGTGGTGCATTCCATCATAGCATTCCATTATATTCTGTGATAACAGAATGCACAACGGAAGTGCACAAATACCCGAACCCGAATACAGAACCCGAACACAAGTTTGCTTATCCCTAATTACAATTGTTTGTATCCATACAGTTTGCATTTTACACGAGAGGATGTGCTGCCAGCAAACAATGATTTTCATGTCTGCATACAAGATGTAATAACGACAAACAAGCATTGCCCGTTTGTTGGTTGACTGGTGGACACGTGTACATGGGGCAATGATCATCACAAGCGCTCATACAAATCATCATTCAGGCGGTCATTGCCCTATGAAAGGGGTCTTTATTAATGTACACTGTCCACCATCCACCTTGAAGATACCTTTGTTGTTGCAATGCACATAGACAATTCTAGACTATGAACTCACCTGAGATTGGAAGTAGGTTTCCTGTGGGGTGGATAAGACATCAGCAGAGGCAATATCTAGGTGCAGCAGGATTTGCCTAAATGAAGGCCGATTCCTTGGTTTGCTGTTCCTAAAAGAGTAGATAGAAAAAGTTGAGCAATAACTGACATAAATATATCCATAAAATTCACCCTTGTATATAGAGATCTCATAGCACCAACCATAGATCTGAAGACCCAGGTTAAACCAGATCCACTGAGCTCTAGCGGAGCAAATAGATCTTACACACCCAAGCCTCTGCCCAGAGAATCTCGATTCCGTTTGTGGGCATTGTAGTAATTGTTATGAATGCAGAAAGCTTAATTAATACCCCTGTGTAACAATTAAAGTCCTTGGGTATGGAATAATGTTTTATTTGTGGCATGGAATTCTCTCTCTATGTGAAAGGGGATATGTTCCTTCACAATCACACAGAGGGAAATACTCATATGTTAGTCATAACCTTAGGATCAGGAGCAGTACATTCTGTATTAACATGTCAAATGTAATACCCAGTACTAACCAGCACTGTCGTAGTAGAAGCTTAAATCCATCTGGACAACTTGTTGGTACAGGAAGATGTAGACTATTGCTGCCAACACCCCAAATAATAGCTGAGGAGTCCACATCTTTATAGGGTATCTCCCCTGTCAGGAGTTCCCACAGCACCACACCAAAAGACCTAAAAATAAAGCACAGAAAGAGAATACACAGTTCATCATCCAAACCATACACGTCAATTAATAAAAGTATATTGTTATTTCTAGGGACAGATTTCACAAAATGATAACTAGTACATTTCCATAATACTAACATTTAAAGGGGTTCTCCAGGATTTATATGGTTTTTAACGGATATGCTTATATCATGTACATCTTCCCAATGCTTTTTTCAGTTTGGACTCTCCTGACCCATTTTCACCATGTAAACCAGTTCTTCTGGTTTGTTTCCATCCTGTATGCATAACTTCCTGTTGTTGTATCCAACCAAACCCATAATGCACTTCTCCTTTCTCTGCCACGGCCCCAGCACCTCCCCTAACACCCAGCTAATTTATAGCCCCTCCCACCCAGCTAGTTACATAGACATTCCCCTATCACTGACACACCCATGGACATAACAGCACAGGAAATAGGAAAGAACTTCATGGACATGGTCATGTGGCCACAGCCCAGAACGGGAGATAGGAGCAATAACCTTTGTGATTGATTATTTTATAGGGTGTTGTGGCAAACTGGAAATCCCCATCAAAGTTCAAAATGATATTATAATAAATCAAAAATACATGAGAGAAGATTATAATAGTCAGTCACTGTCCAGAAACCATTGCAGGCAAAATACCACTGACATTAGTCTTATGGTCCTTTTTCTTGGGGAGATTTTGGCCCAATAACGAGTACTGATCAAAGATCACATTGTTGATTGGCGCTCATTAAGTGATATTTACATGCAGCACTTAGTATGGGGATGAGCAATCGGTAATATGGTGGTTCTTCCCTATACACTGTGAATTTGTCGGCAGCTTATCCCCTGTTTACAAATGCCAATCCCCTGCTGACAAATGGCTATTTTCAATGCCGCATGTCAGCTCTTTGTCGGTATTTGGGAGCATGTATATACACATCACGATTGTCGGCCTCTGTAAATGACCTCTTAGTGATCCCTAGCTTATTCCCTTCAAGTCTCTGATGTGGGGCCCCAGAAGAAGGCAAATTCATATGGCAAGGCTGCTGATGTCGCAGGATAATGGTCTGACAGGAGCGCTCCTGTATCCTGACTTCTCTTATGCCCTGGCTTCCTGTGTGCCTGTGGTCTGTGTGCCTCTCTTTTTTATTTTGCCAAAAATCCAGTAGATCTTTTTAGCTTAAATAAATATACAGTAAAAAGCTCCGGCCATATATACAGCTGTGTGAAAAAGTCATACGCGTGTATGTGTTTCTATACCTTGCCCCCCGACTAAATGCAATCTGCTGCCCTATAGGATTGGTCTACATGGTGTTCTTGACCATGGCACTCTTTGTGTTGTCAAGGATCGCTGTGCAGCACTGAACTAAATGGGGTTCCAACACGACTTGCAAGTAGCTGCGACAGTGACCTCAGAATCACAAAAAATGCAGCAGTGGCAACTTGTCTGTATTGCTACACAGTTATCCATGGCTGCGTGATGGATGTCAGTGGATGACAGTGAAGATTGCCCTGTAGCCCCATTATAAAGGGTGGCAGCCATGATCTCTATATAGCCCAGCCTAAGGAGTGGCACATCACAACCAAGACCACTATAAAGCTCCATTCTAAACATCAGGATATCAAGGCCAATATGTAGCCCCTTCCTGAAAGGCAGCACATTATGGCCAAGATCACTGTGTAGCACCATCCTAAAGAGCGGCACATAATGCCCATAATTGCTTTGTAGCCCCAGTCTAAAGGCTGGCACATCACTGCCAAAACCCCTGTGTAGCCCCATCCTAAAGAGCTGAACATCATAGCCAAGACCGCTGTGTAGCCCCATCATAAAGGGCTGAACATCACGGCCAAGACTGCTGTGTAGCCGCATCCTAAAGGGCTAAATATCACGGCCAAGACTGCTGTATAGCCCCAGCCTAAAGGGCTGAACATCACGGCCAAGACTGCTGTATAGCCCCAGCCTAAAGGGCTGAACATCACAGCCAAGACTGCTGTATAGCCCCAGCCTAAAGGGCTGAACATCACGGCCAAGACTGCTGTATAGCCCCAGCCTAAAGGGCTGAAAATCCCGGCCAAGACTGCTGTGTAGCCCCAGCCTAAAGGGCTGAACATCACGGCCAAGACTGCTGTGTAGCCGCATCCTAAAGGGCTGAATATCACAGCCAAGACTGCTGTGTAGCCGCATCCTAAAGGGCTAAATATCACGGCCAAGACTGCTGTATAGCCCCAGCCTAAAGGGCTGAACATCACGGCCAAGACTGCTGTATAGCCCCAGCCTAAAGGGCTGAACATCACGGCCAAGACTGCTGTATAGCCCCAGCCTAAAGGGCTGAACATCACGGCCAAGACTGCTGTATAGCCCCAGCCTAAAGGGCTGAAAATCCCGGCCAAGACTGCTGTGTAGCCCCAGCCTAAAGGGCTGAACATCACGGCCAAGACTGCTGTGTAGCCGCATCCTAAAGGGCTGAATATCACAGCCAAGACTGCTGTGTAGCCCTGCCTAAAGGGCTGAACATTATGGCCAAGACTGCTGTGTAGCCCCGGCCTAAAGGGCTGAACATTATGGCCAAGACTGCTGTGTAGCCCCATCCTAAAGGGCAGCATATCAAGGCCAAGATCACCGCACAGCTCCCGCCTAAAGAGCGGCATATCACGACCAAGACCGCTGTGTAGCCCCAGCCTTATTGCAGTGATGGGATGCATTTTAGGCCCCTAAAATATGTCAGATTGTCTGGCTTAGAATATTTTATCAGATTTTCACTGGATCTTGATGCCAAAGAAGATTGAATGCTCTATAGAGGCCTAAAGTTGTAGAAATCAGTTGTAGTCTAATGAAATATTGTCACTTTAAAAAAAAAAAAATTATAAAGGAATTTTTCTTAAAAATTCACAGAGCCCTTAATTGTATGACACACTAAATTAATTTCTGAGCCTCCAGAAAGCCAGCAATTCCTCCTCTATTAGCTTTTGTTGTTATAACTTGTAGGATAAAATTGTTAAATAAGTTAAGATTGTGAAATTGATTATCATTCATGATCTCACCAGTGGAGAAGCTACGGGGAAAGACTTTGTGTGACATACAAGCCATTAGAGTAATAAAGGATATGCGCTCAATGCTTCTTCCCTCTTTTGTGCAGGGTCAGTAGGACAGGTCTCTTGGGGTCAGGGAAGATGCAGCTGCTCTATGGATTCATTACTTGCTTTTAGTTTCAACCATAACCTCTAACCTGATTGTAGGCAGAAATGTTGGGTTGCACGATTTAATGTCTTCCTTTATGCATATAACCAAGACACCATTTGAGACAAAATATGGACAAAAGTCAATGTCATGAAATGCATTTTACTTCAGCATCTGTGATGACACCAGTGCTGTATCATGATTTCACGTGTTCAGCTAGAGACTTGACCACATCATGACTATCGCATGCCTAAAAAGCACACAAGTTGTATGATTTAGGCCTCATGCACACGGACGTGTCCAAATTTCAGTTCACAAAAAACATAGAAACATAGAATGTGTCGGCAGATAAGAACCATTTGGCCCATCTAGCCTGCCCAATATACTGAATACTATGGATAGCCCCTGGCCCTATCTTATATAAAGGATAGCCTTATGCCTATCCCATGCATGCTTAAACTCCTGCACTGTATTTGCAGCTACCACTTCTGCAGGAAGGCTATTCCATGCATCCACTACTCTCTCAGTAAGTAAAAAACAGATCAGATGTGCATTTAATACTTTCCTCACTCCCATCAATAGAGAGGACTTTTCTTGTCGCAACATGGACAGGAATAGGACATCTTCTCTAATTTGTGGAATGAAAAATAGATCCACAAAAGAAAACTGATGTGTATATGTCCCTATAGAAATGAATGGGTCAGTGTGCTATTTGCAAAGTATGTGGATAGCATACGGGTAAAAAATATGGTTGCATGACGCTTAATTCCAATGATTGTGTACACTGCATATACTACAGGTTAGATAGTTTATACCAAATATGAATAAAAAAATAAGATAATCTGAATGACACTATTAACCTCTGATGGAATATAATCACTGATTGTCAATTATTAACAATGCTAGGTAGAAAAAAAATGAATCCAATATATTGGTTAAAATAAATGCTTTCATCAAGGCGCAGTACTACCTAACAGCCTGTAGATGGTTCTGTGTGCTTTAGAATCCAGCAGTACAGGCCAGTACCAGCACTAAACTGGTAATAAATTGCATACAATGTTTTTCCTACTGTATCTGTCATAGACCTTACACTTCATTGTATCGGCATGCATCTCCAAGTGACATGTCACCACCGAAGCCAGTCCCTGGTTGCAGTGGTAAACTTGGCCATTTCCATAGCCCCGGCTGATTCTCAAGCCTAAGACAGGAAGATGGAGGTATGGGATTCAGCCCACAGGACCGAGTACCTGGGAAGCAGGTAAGTATGAATCTATCAGGAAGCGAGACAGGCTAAGGGGCCTCCCCTTGATAGTTAAAGGGGTTGTCTCATCTACATTGGTAACATATCTCTAGGATATTCCTCCAATGTCATATAGGTGTAGGTTTCACCTATGGGACCCACAGCTATCTCCAGAACCGGACCCCCGAAGTGAGCGTAGAGCAGCAGCGCAAGCACGGCCATCCTCTATTCCTTTTTTGGGACTGCCGAAAGTAGCCGAGTCCCATAGAAGTGAATGAAGAGGTAGCCGCTCCCTTGCCCAGCTATTTTCGGAACTCCCATAGAAATGAATGGAAAGTATGCGACACATGAGTCGTGCGCTTTTCCTCACTTTCGAGGGCCCGTTCTTGAGATAGGTGCCTGTCTCAGAGGTGGGACCCACGCCTATCTGACTTTCATGACATATCCGAGTGATATGCCATCAAAGTCTGGGATGACACAACTCCTTTAATATTCTCAGAAAACCTTTTTTAAGAAAGTATGTGCAGTGCCACATGTTAAAAAATATACACATTGCCTTTCATGTTGTGATTTTTTGGGATTAAGGCTAATGTGTAAGAATATAGCTCAAAAACAGCAGCATATGAGCATGATGTAGCCTAAAGGGGTTATTCCAAAAAGGTATTCATCACCTATCTATATGAAATGTGATAGAACCCTTTATTCATTTCTATAGAGCCGCCGAAAATAGCCGGCTATTTCCTTCGGCCCCATAGAAATGAATGGGAGCGGTAGCCACGCATGTGCAGTGCGCTCTCATTCACTTCAATGAGAGAGGCGGGGAGCTGCGCCTGGTGGTGGACGGACACCAGGAAACCCGGGGTCCTCCAGCCACAACTCTCCTCGGCTCCGTTCTCCTTGTAGGTGCAGGTCCCAGAGGTGGGACCCGCACCTATCAGACAATGGGGGCATATCCTAGCGATATGCCCCCATTGTCTAAGATGGGATAACCCCTTTAAAAAAAAAAATTGGGATTTTGTACACTCAAATACGAGCTTCAAAATCAACCAAAAAGTTTAAAAACTGTTTAAAAATATTTAAGTCACCCCTCTTTCCGTATAATAAAAAAATAAATACATAAATAACAAAAAATATAATTAGCATAGCTATCACCGTGACCAAAAACGCCTGTACTATTAAAATATTAAAATAATTTTCCAATATGGCGTAACGGAAAAAATGGTCAAAATGGCCAATTTGCAATTTTTTCATTAATTCTCTTACTCAAATTTTTTTAATGAAATGTGATAAAAAAGTCAAACACACTTCAAAATAATATCAATAAAAACTACAGATTGTCCCGCAAAAAATGAGCCCCCACACAGCAAAGTACATATAACTATAAAATAGTTATGGGGGTCAGAATATGGTGATGTAAAAAAAAATGTTTCTCAAAGTTTACATTTATTTTTACACTATTTAGAAATAACCTATACATATGTGGTGGTGTTCTAATCGTACTGACCCAGAGAATAAAGGGCATAGGTCAGTTTTGCCGCAAATGGAAAAAACGGAGAGTGGGAAAAAAAAACTGTAAAACGGTGGAGGAATTGTTTTTTTTTTGTCCGATTCCACCCCATTTGGAATTTTTTCCCCGCTTCCCACTACATTGTATGCCATATAAAATGGTTGCCTAAGAAAGTACAACTTGTCCGGCAAAAAATAAGTAAGCCCCATACGGCATACTGAACAGAAAAATAAAAAAGTTATGGCTCAAGGAAGATAGGGAAGAAAAATGAAAAAAATAAAATAAAACTACGGTATCCTAAGGGTTAATGAACAGAAAAAAATATAAAAACTGTATTATTGCCATTGATTTCAATGGTGTAATATTATCATCTGTTCAGTCATGTTTACATTGTTTTCAACTGGGAAAAAAGTCCTGTCTACTGGATTTTTTTTCCATCCAAAATAAAGCAAAATCATAGAAAAAAGGTTTCATTTTTTTGGGGGAGAGTATTGCATTAGTATCCAATATTCAGTCCATTTAACCGATCTGATGTGAACTCAGCCTTATTATTGCTCTGGGGTATATATGATTTCTGTTCCCTATTTATTAATACAGTACAATATTAGATGTGGAGTCCGTTCTCTCCTCCCGTCCCTCATTATGAGTCATTTTGTAAACCTGATGAAAGAAATCTCTTCTTTCCACAGGAATAATCCCAAATCAAAGCCATTAGTGATTAATTTTCTGTAGGTTTATTTACAGCCCCTAATAAAAATGACTCATCTGGGTCTTGATTAGACAGAGCCGGCAGGAGATGAGGTCCCATCTGCAACGTGTCCTCGGTAAGATTATTTAGTGCAGATGAGAGCTAAGTGTCGTGTGCATGCAAGTATGTGTGCATGTGTGCCAGCACCCTGCCATCTAATGTGATGCTGGCCCTTTAAAAAGGGTCATGCACAATGACAGATGGACATTAATCCCACACCCATATTGTGGCTCATCGCCATAGTAACGCTGTATGCCCCTGTGTGCAAGGCTAATAACCCCCTCCCCCCAAAAACCTCACCCCATACACAGATTAACATGAACAAAGACGCGTAAGGGAGGTGGGAGAAGAACGGAGGGGATCAAAAGTTACAGGAAATGAAGAAGCATTTCCAGTAGAGAGGGCAAATGATATAAAATACAATGCAATAAATATACAATACATAAAAACACATAAACCACAATAAAAAATATCAACATGTTCTATTTAATTATGTAAATGTAATATCTAAAATGTTAATGTTTTTTGCTAATAAAGTTTTCAGCCTTAGGGCTCAAAGCTTAGGCTACAGTCGGTACAGCTCCTTTTGTATGGTGAAAGTGAGTTACCGGACAGGCTCCGTCGGACTGTGTGTATGGAGATATTGTCCATTCGAAGAAATGCTTCTAGGAAAGTGCATAAAGAGTCAAAAAGAGCATGCCGACCTCCGCATGCCTATAATATATAATAATATATAATAATGGGTAGATGTACCCCTATAGCAGTCTTATTATGGCTCTGTACAAAATACACTTAAAGGGATTGTCCTATGAAAAAACTTTCTATATTTTTAAAAGCAGCACCCAAATCTGAACACTTAAAAAATGTAGTATAGCCACAGAATTATTCAATGAAACCTATCTGTAAAGCGCCACCTGCAGTTTGTTGTTTTCCTTACTTCTTGTCCCTCTCACTGAGGTGGTCGCACATCCTCAGTTCCATAACTCCCAACAGCCCTATGTGACAGTTAAAGGGAGAGAGCTGCAGCAGAAAGGACACGCCCCCTGAGAAAGTCCACACCCCCTGAGCTGCAAGGCTTGACAAAGGCCCCAGTGTGTGGGCTAAAACGTTGCCTGGGAATAAACGGGTCATTACCTTTTACCACATTTGGAGTGCTGCCTATTCTTTGGATATACTGATCTGCAAGCTCGAGATAAATCTAAGGCTACTTTCACACTAGCGTTCTTTGCGTCATGTCATGGATCTGCAAAAACACTTCCGTTACAATAATACAATCACATGCATCGGTCATGGAATTATGTCTTCTATAGCCATGACGGATCCGTCTTGAACTCCATTGAAAGTCAATAGGGGATGGATCCGTTTTCTGTTGTGCCAGATTGTGTCAGAGAAAACGTTTGGCTCAGTTTCGTCAGGCGGACACCAAAATGCTGCAAGCAGCGTTTTGGTGTCCTCCTCCAGAGCGGAATGGTGACTGAACGGAGGCAAACTGATGCATTCTGAGCGGATCCTTTTCCATTCAGAATGCATTAGGGCAAAACTGATCCGTTTTGGACCGCTTTTGAGAGCCCTGAACGTATCTCACAAACGGAAAGCCAAAACGCTAATGTGAACAGAGCAACTGAAGCAATGATTGGGTAGATCTCTGGATCTATGTGAGGTACAGGGCTGGTTCTAGCTTTTATGACAGAGATTGTCAGGTACAATATGATGTCTGATTTTTTTTTTTACATTAATCACAGGATTATTCTTTTAAAGGGATTATCCCATAACTAATTTAAAAAATGAAAATATAACCTAAAATATGAAAACGTGGAATAATTGGGTAATCTTGAGTTAACAAGAGTTTAACATTGAGCCAACAGGAGCCATATTCAGGGTTGCACCACCAATGAGGCCAGGTGAGGCGATTGCCTTAGGCAGCACCAGGTAGGGGCAAGAACGGGCGGCAGAAGGGCCACGGGCAATGAGCAATTTCATTGTGGCAAATGGGTTAGGTTAAGACATTGGCATGGGGGGGGGGGCACCGTTTCAGTTTTAGCCTCAGGCAGCAGAAAGGCTAGGTGGACCCCGGCCATACAGAAGTATTCTTCCTTAGAATCATTTATTCTGGGAGAGTATATGAAGTCGTGTTGAGGAACCATACAGCAGAACATGCCTTACTTGTAGGTTTGCAGTGCGGGAGAGAAGAAGTGTCATTTGCCATGTATATAGATCCTAACTTGTCCCATTCCATTAAGGCCAAATGTTGTGTTGCCAAATTTCCTACTTAATTCGTAAGTGCAAGTTCCTGCAAAGAACGACTAAATAACTGCTGGCCAAATACTTGTTCAGCTTCACCATTAACATGGGCAGAGGGGAATAAGCGGTAGACAGCCCCTCTGGCAACGCCAGCGGGAGCACAGAAATGGTCATGTTAAAATCCAACGACGCTTGATTTTTACTTTACCCAACATAAAAGGGGGGATTCAAAGGGCTCTACACATAAGATCATTGGCCAATCTCCTGAAATCATATATGGATGGCTTTATTACTAATAAATGACTTGACTTTATTGCAAGGTACCATGAGAGGGCTGACAAGTGGACACTGTACGGTCGAGGGTGATCAGAGATGTTAGAAATAGGGTCTGTGCCTACACATGGCCTTTTTATACAGGTAAACCAGATGTTGAATACTTTGTTGGATTGTAAAGGCAGGTTTTATTATTTTGAAATTGAACAAAAATCATTCAGTATATGACTTAGCTTATTTTGCATGTCTACCTCAAATATATAGTACGATATATCCCAAATATGCTGGAGAGCCGTAGGGTCAAGGTGCCTCGTTGGCTATGCTTATACTAGACAATGGACCCATTTCGTGAATCCCAATTAGCAAGGTTAATGACGTGTTGAAATACAGGGTTAAAATGATAGAAATGTTTTTCAAAAATTCCACAGGGTATTACCAAATAGCCCTTCTTGCGTGCACTTCTGTCCCCCTCTCCCCATTTCCTGCTCCACCACACTTATTGGAAAAAATGACTAATGTAATTAAGTGGAAACACCAAGTCTTGGGCTCTCCAGACCCTTTGCCTGGGCAACCAGCCAGATGTCTGAAACATTATTTTTCCCCAAGGAGAGAATTTCCAAGACTGCTGCCTGCGAAGAAACTGCTGGCTTATGTTTAAGCAAGGCTTTCAGCGATCAGGATACGCTGCATGAGATGTCATTAGACTAAGAGGGTTACACGATCGCACCCCTGCTGAAACATACAGTAATTGTTTATTGAGTTCCACACTATGTCATCTTGTCTACATATAACAGTAATCCCTACACGTGTGACAACCAGATGTGACATCTCAACAGGTTTAAAGATACAGCTCAGCTTTCTAAGACACTAAAAAGTGACCCAACCTTAACTTGGTGCCCTTACAGCAAACCAGATCCCTCGACATAAAAGGGAACGATAGCTTGACTCCAGCTGCAAGCCGAGTAGATAGATGGTATACCTTATGAGTTCTGTCAAGGTATGGAAGCTATTACATGCCTACTGCTGAAGGATACAAGATGTTGGATCATAAGGAATCAATCTGTATGTCACATTTATTGGTTTTCGAGATACCCCCTTTTGATAAACTTATTTGTAAAAACTGTGATCTGGCAGCCAACATCTGGTGGATGGAGAAGAAGGAATAAATCCTTGCCAAATGTTTGTGTAGAAAAGAGAATATATTACTTATATTAGTTATATCATGCATGAGAACTTCCATGTAGACCTGACAGAGGTCTACACATAAAAAACTGTAAAATCTATATGTCAAAAGACAGGTCAGGGTCAGACCCGGTGTTGGTTTTGAAGTTTAATGACATGTATATAAATTTAGAGGTATCATTTAAGCTCCTAAATCCCAATGCAAAATCTGCTACAGGGCCTACCATGTTCAATTCAGAAACTGATGTCTTTTTATCTGACCAAGGGGTCTTTGGGCCCCCTCTCCTATCAGTACCTGGTGCAACTGTTACTGCACTCCCTATAGCTTTGCCTCTTATTAAACAACTGTAGACTAGACAAAGGATTAGACCATGTATTATGCTATGCCAGAGCACAGAAGGACAAGGCATGACATAATGGTCAAAACTAGACTGGCAAGCTGGACACAAACCCAAGATAAACCAGCTTTCTCTGCTTAGCAAGGGAATTAAGCAGGGCTAAGGATTGCGGGTAATCCGAAACATCTGGCCCTATAGTTCACAAGACAAACAAACCGACAGATTGAATCACGTCATCTGCTCTAGTAGCCCCATGACCGAGGAGCAATCAACTGAATACAGATGTTGTAGACCCCAGACCCTGTAGACAACACATTGAAACTGTTATTTGCCGGGTAGCCTATGGTTATGTTTGTCATATTGAAATGTCCTATTGTTCTACTAGTTTGATATCCCTTACAACAGGCCATAACATATAAGTACCGTATGTTTCAGACATCTGAATGTAATTAGGCAGTGGCAGAAATACCACCATAGCAGGGGATGCTATGGGGCCTAGGCCATAATGGATGTCTGTCATACATTACGGCCTGAGTCTGATTCTCCGGCCTGTGCTCTCCCCAGCCAGTGCAATGCAGTAACAGCCCCTTATGCCTGCTGGGCTGAGTAGAAGAGCAATAGGGCCGAGGATCATTCCCCAGCGTGTCCTGCGCCCATGCATTTTCTTAGCCCAAGCATTACTGTGTAGGGGCACAAAGGAGGCATAACAACTGTGTGGCGGCACTAAAGTGGGAACACCAAATAGGAACACTATTGTGTGGGGGCACTAAGGCAGATCACTACTGTGTGGGTGCACTGAAGGGGAACACTACTGTGTGGGAACATGATTGTATGGGGCTCTGAGGGGGCAAAACTACTGTGTGGGGGCACTAAGTGGGCATAGCTACTGTGTAGGGCTACTAAGCGGACATAACTTGTAATTTGGTTCGGGGGATGTAAGATGAGCACGGGTGGTCTTGACTAGCTGCAGGGGAAGGGAGAAGAAAGTAGGGAAGTTCCTGGAGGGGGGACGGTGGGTGTTCGTTAAAAAAATTTCTATGGAGGCCAGTCTTTTGTAGTAACGCCCCTGTACTTAGGGCAGAATATCAGTTTTCGGACACAACATTGAGAATATATAGGGCATTCTGCTGTCAGTAGCAAGGACACAATAACAATATCACACTATGATGCATGGTTCACTTACCAGATGTCTACCTTTTCAGAGACAGGTTCATTTCGTATGACCTCCGGTGCCATCCAGGCTACGGTTCCCGCAAAGGACATTTTAGTGCTCTTGTCACTTAACTCTTTAGATGTACCAAAGTCTGAGATTTTTACCAGGTCATCATATGTGATCAACATGCTGTGTACAATAGGAGATTAAACATGAGAGCTGTAGAAGCAAATATTAACAAACTCTGGTATTACTATTACTGGTAGTACAATATATCAGTTTTCAATACAGACACATATAGTGACACCTCTCCAAAAGTCCACCTTTTTGAGGAGACCATCACCATATCCAGACCAGATATCCTGTGATAGGTTTTCTGTTCCACCATATATTATCTTACTGGCCTTCTTCATTAAGAAGACACCTCTAAGACCTCTAAGAGGTCATCCCTAAGAGGTTTCACTGTATAAAACTGACTTATTGCTAAATGTATACAATGTAAGCTAGATACTAAGCATATACAAACTAATATACTGTATGTCCATTTATTGTGCTCATTCACTGACTATAATGTTCTTTCATATAGCAACTAGGGTCATGATATTACTTTAAAGCTGCGTGAAATTAGAAAAACATAAATGCTTTCTTCCTGAGACTACTGCCCACTATTCAATGGGCTGAGCCGCAATTGCAGACATGGTACTTAAACTTTATTGGTATTGTGTTTAAAAAAAAAAGCTATGGCTTTTGATTACAAGAATGCAGCGGCGGTCAAGCATGAGCGCTGCCGCTCCATTCACCGCTATCTTGAGGATAGAGGATAACTTGTAACTGCAATGTCAAGGGGCGTTGCTAGGGTCTCAAAAGATCTGGGGCCCAAGCTCCAATGCATATGGCCCAATTCTCTGAGTCAACCAAAAGCACTCCCCAAACCCCCCCCAGAAAACACTAGCACTGAAGACATTTTGCTGTACTTGCTATACAGCAGCATGTACCACTCACATCCTGTGCCTCCAGGTGACGTCTCCTCTGATGTAGATCTTCTCTGTCATCATCTTCTCCATTTGGTCTGTACAACTTCTCTCAGCTGTGCCTCGTCTCTGCAGAGTGTGACGCACAGACATCTTAGCTTCCTCACATTTCTATCATAATCTCCCAACCTGGAGTTCCCACTGTGTTATCCTGCTGCTTGCTGTACCCCCCAATACCCCCAAATACTATCCTGAAGGAAAATGAGTGCCCCCATAGTAATAGTGCTCTTCATAGCCCCACCAATAGTAATTCCCTTCTAGAATCCCTCATTAGTAATACTGCCCCCTACAGTGCCTCCAACAGTGATAGTGCTCCCCAAGAGTGTCCCCATTAGTAATACTGCCCCCTACAGTGCCCCCAACTGTGATAATGCTCCCCAAGAGTGCATCCATTAGTAGAACAGCCCTCCAGTATTAATAATGCCCTTACAGAGTCCCCAGTAGAAATAAGGCCCCCTATTGTTCCCCCAGTTGCAATAAAGCTCTCTACAGACCCCTCAGTAATAATAAGGCCCCCCTATAGAGCCCCCAGTAGCAATAAGAACGCCTAATGTCCCCAGTATTTATAATGGCCCCTACTTTTAGAATTCTCACCCTGAAGTGCCCCAGTATTTATATCGCCCCCTACTGTTATAATGCCCCCACAGTGCCCCCAGTACTTATATCGCCCCCTACTGTTATAATGCTCACCCTGAAGTGCCCCCGGTATTTATAATGCTTCCTGCAGTGCCCCCTGTAGTTATATTCCTCCGTTTACTGTCCTGAGAAATTATAATTCCTCAGCCCCTACACCATAGAATCAGATGTAAATAGCGTCACACCATTTCTACAGCCCCCTCCAATATACAGTCCCATGTAAATAACATCCCTCTCTATCTACAGTCCCCTCCAAAATACAGTCCTATGTAAATAAAATTACACCATCTCTCCTGCCCCCTCCAATATACAGTCCCATGTAAAAAACATCACCCCCTCCCCAGCCACCTCCAGCATGCAGTCCCATGTAAATATCATTACCCCTCAACATTCAGTCCCATATAAATAATATCACTCCCTCCCACAGCCACCTCCAACATGCATTCCCATGTAAATAACATCATCCCCCTAAACTTTCAGTCTCATATAAATAACATGACTTCACACACTGTCCCATGTAAATAACTTTCCTCCCTTCAGCCCTAACATACAGTCCCAGTTAAATAACTACAACTCCCAACATTGCTCTGCCTCTCACACTGAGTAATCTACCCCTTAACTTACCTCTCCTCATGTACAGACCTCACCACAGCTTCTTCCCAGGACTTCTCTTCACTGCTGAGCCCCACTGGTCACATGATGGTGACATCATCGGAGGTTCTTTTCAGTTACTGCATTAAGAATTGATCACATGGACTGTGATGTCATCACAGGTCCTTCAGCTCTTGCAGGGCATTAGATTCAATTGTATGGCGGTCCTGTTGTATCTGGCAGGCAGGACATTCGGGGCCTGGTACAAAACATCAGGGGCCCAGGCCCCACATTTTTTAACCTGGCAATGCCCCTTTGTAAAATCATCTTAAAGTGGAACTATCACCTCTCCTGCACCCCCCTTGTAATGAATGGAAGGCAGGTGCGCATGCGCAGTGTGCCCTCCACCACTTTCATGGCTCCGTTCTAGCGGTGGGACCTGCACCTATCAGACAATGGGGGGGGGGGGGGCATATCCTAGCGATGAGAAAACCCCTTTAACTCTGTTCTGCAGATCAGTATAGTTATGGCAATACCAAATTTCTATAAATTTTATGTAGAACTACTTTTAAAAAATCAAAAAAACTTTTTCAAGAGGTGTCACCACATTCTGAGACTCAAAACTTTTAATTTTTTCCTGGATGGAGCCGTGTGATGACCATACATAGCAGCATTTCAGGCATTGAATATTTTTCACCATTCATGCATGGGATGAATAGCATAGCCTATTTTTTTCTGGGCATATTGACATATACCGATCAGACTTGGGGGTACACTCATAAAACCTTTGCCCTGGGCCCACCAATGTGTTAAAAATAATGACCTTCATTGCAAGTCTGAATCTGAATGCCTACCATAGGCATCTCACTGTCCTACACTACCTTTGAAATGTCTGCCATAGGCCATCAAGAAGATAATCATATTATTTTCACCATGCAAAGTCCAGGTGAGTTAATTACATGCATTACAGAAGACACTTACTTTGGTGACTTAAGATCTCGGTGGATAATTTTGTGAAGATGCAGGTAGTTCATTCCTCCAGCGATACCCATGGACCAGTCCACTAATAAAGAAGGAGTGACTTTTCTTCCGGCACGCAGAACTTCATACAACTGACCTTGGGCACAGAATTCCATTAGGATACAATAACAAGGAGCCTGGGTACAGATACCCCTATAAGAGAGGGCACATGAGAAATATGCATATGAAGACAAATTATATAGAGTGATACATACAAATGTCATAGTAAATGTACAACACAAGCCATCATGCTATTTCTGGAGTTAAATGTAATTTGATAATGAGTATGAACATAGAGCGTATAATTACTATATTTGTACTTTATGTCTATTATTCGGTAATCCTTATTAAGAACCATTGATCGTCATTTTTGTTCCCTCCCACTAATTACGGTATTCTATATGTTGCCTCATTAAATGGGCTGTGAAATCATTACTTGGTAAATGCTCATCTCTGCTCCGGTATTTACCATTTCTGGTATTAAGATTTGCAGTCTTGTAGTATATACTTGTAGTATATTTGCTTCATTCATGCCTTGTTGGGTAGACAAGTCCATAGACACAGCCAGCAATGTCCTGTAGACTCTGCAGAGCGCTGCTGCCTGTATGGACAGAATTTAGCAGCCTGCCCCCCTGTCCAGCTATTGCCGCCTAGGCCAGGCACAGCTGCACTAGTATGACAGAAAAAGGGGATCAGCCTGATCTAATTTGTAATGCTATTCTGGCTGGGGGTTAAAATATCCAAATATCCCTAAAAATGCAATTTTTTCCCTAAAAGAAAAAGCACATAAAGGACCTTAAACCTCATATGACTATGTATCCAGGGCCTTGCTCTAGTATCGTTCTTCCTTCACATCATACACACTGGGGTGCATCAAGCTCAGATAAGGTGAGTTCTATAGCGGGAACATATATTTTCCCGCTCAATTTGCATTTCATATGGACATACCCTCAGTATAGCTATGCAATGTATACCTGGCAATTTAACCCTTTATTGAATGCCAATTAGACTTTTTTATGGTGGTCACAAGTGCCTATCAGTATATAATGACAGCATAGTACACTGTACTACATAAGGGGCTGTCCACAACACATTTTTAGAGGAAAAAATGATGCAAAAGTGTAGTACAGCATGCTTTTCCTTTCTGCACAGAGTCCATTAAAGAAACGTATATGTTAACAGATATGTTTTGTTTTTTGTGTTTTGATTTTTACAATGGAACTCTATGGTGACAGATGCCACTGTAAAGCAGTTGTCGGAGGTATCTGTTTAAAGTAGATGCTATGTGTAAATGCTAAAGGTGGAACAAAAATGTGATGTGAACACTGCCTAAGTAGTTCTACATACTATGTAAGTGATCAAAGTCAAAGTCCCCTTGTGGGACTTATAATTGTAAAGTCAAGAAATAAAGTGTAGTTTAAAAATTTCAGTAAAAAAACTAATTTTTTTCATGAAAGAAATACTTTTCAATGGACAAAAATATGAAAAAATAAAATACAGTCCACATATTTGGTATCACAGCATTTATAACAACCTACACTATACAATTATCATTATATTTTTTACATATATTTTATATTTAGAAAGCTGTAAAAAAATTATTTTATTGTTATCCGCCAGACAGAATCTAAAGGTCTTATTACTCCAAAAATCCTGCAACAATCAAGCCCTTACACAGCTCTGAAGAAAGAAAAATAAAAAAGTTATGGGTCTTTGGCTGCGATGAGGCAAAACCATTTTCTTTTTTTCTTTTCTTTTTTTTTTTTAAAGAAAAGGAGTTTTATTGTACAAAAGTAGTAAAGTTAAAAAAATAAAATATGGGGGACATTTATCAAACTGGTGTAAAAAAGTACTGGCTTAGCTGCCGATAGCAACCAATCATATTTCTCCTTTCGCCAGTTCTACTTTACACCAGTTTGATAAATGACCCCCTGTATGTATTTGGTATTGCTGTAATTGTACAGACCCAGAAAATGATGTTATCTTGTTATTTATGCGACAAAGTGAATGTCACAGAATTTATAACATAAAACATCGAAGGCGGTATTGCTGTATCCATTCCTTCCCAGAAAAAGTTTATAAAAGTTAATCAATGAGTTATGTGTATCCTAAAATTGTGTCATTAAAACAAGCCTTTATATAGCTACATAGACTGAAAAACTAAAAAGTTATAACTCATCAAAAAATGAAACAAATTCTTGGTCAACAAGACCCATAAGGCATACAGGGGGAAAGCGTTAATATGTTACTTACTTAAAGGTGATGATATTGGGATGCTTCAGTTTCCGGAGATGTTTGATGTCCGTCTCTTTTATTTCTCTAACTTTCTTCACAGCAACTTCTTCACCATGAAATTTTCCCAGGAAGACAGCACCTTGGGCACCACTGCCCACCCACTGCAGATCCTGAATCTCCTCAAAGGGGACTTCCCAGGAATCTTCTAGACAATCAGACACATTTGTAAATGTATATACAAAAAATTGACCTCTTTCTCAGAATTAAGTTAATATCTCTACCAGCCCAATATAATAATTTAGCTAAATAGTTAGCAAAAGCCTTAAGTGGGGTTGTACAGGATTAGAGAAACATGGTTGCTTCCTTCTAAACATAGTGCCATGCCCATCCAAGGCTTCACTATGGTATTGCAGCTCAGCCCCATTCCATACAACACCTTTAATCACTGTTGTAAATGTTTAGGTCAACCAAATGATTTAGTATGGCCACACAGTCAGGTTTTTGCTTTCAGTTTAGGAAGCCAAAACCAGGAGCGAAATAAAGAAAAGAGGACAAGTATGAGTCCTGTATACATTCTCTTCTTTAATTTCCACTCCTTATCTTGGCTTCCAAAACGGCATGCAGAAACCTAAGACATATACAACCCATCTCTATGGGGTCAAGGCAGTAGAAATGGTTCACCATCACCTTCATGCAACCATTTAAAATTCTGAGTAAATGGATAAACCTCTGGGAGGAGGGAGTCCACAGGTAAGACCAGCAACTATGATTCCTCTTGTACTTAACATTTTTACAACTCCCATCATTCACTGACACTGTAACTGGTCTCGTACCTTCTTGTTGCTTGTGTTCAGTGGAATACGTTTTGCCAATCATAGCCCAAACCGGCCTCAGACAGCCAAAAAGTCCACCCAAGAACCCAACCCCAGCCTGACATTGCATGCGGCTGTCTCCAAGTGCGCGACATGGTCTGTCATCTCCGGGACCACCAGCTGCACCCCCACCACCTCTGTCCTCAGATTCTTGTGGATCTTGGGGTACATTGTGCGTAAGGGGAGATGAAGAATCATCATTTGGAAGTATAACTTCTGTTCGCACCATATCACGCAATACACATTGTGTGGGGGTCAGTTCTTGTTCTGGGGTGCAGCCAGGTGGTGTATCAATGTCCAGGCGTCTTATAGGTCCATCTGACAAAAGGCTGGCAAAGGAGGGGGAGGGAGTGCGGGTATCATGTAGACATGCCATAGTAGTTCATAGGAAGAAATATAGAGCTTAGTTAAGGGAACTTGAATTCTTGGCGTTAATCCTGTTAAGAAAGCAGAGAAATACATTTTGTTAATCAACACTGATTATTTATACTGGATAAAGTGTAATTTGGGTGTTGCTCTCATTATTTTGTCCATTTATACAGCAACGATATATTCCATAGAGCTGTACAGAGAATGACATCACTCAGGTCAGTGCCTTTCCCCATTGAGACTTCCAATCTAAGTTGAACATTAACCTATTAGTATATTTTTGGAGTACTGTATGGGAGGAAGCTGCAGTACTAGGAGGAAACCCATGTAAACATGGGGAGAACATACAAAGTCCATGCAGAAGTTGCCTTTGGTTAGATTCAAACCCAAGACCCAAGCTCTGCAAGGTACCAGTAATGACCAGTGAGCAATCATACAGATATCACTTGGGGCACTTGGACTACCAATATTAACTTGACCACAAATTAATCCAGCAAGTACCTTCAGATGTGTTAACATAAATGTCCAGTTATTATGAAGACAAGTTCTTCTCTGGTTTGTCTTTGTCAGGAACAGACATAGCATATGTGGAACCTGCTCAGTTTTATAAGAGGCCACTGCCACTTAAAAGTAGCCTATGTCTCGACTGGAGCCTTCTTTTGAGGTTTAGAAATGGATACATGTAAAGTAGAATCAGGGGTGCACCTAGCCTTTCTGCTGCTGAGGCAAAAACTGATACAGCGTCCCCCCTCCCCTATGCCAATTTCTTAACCTAGTCCCTTCCATTCAGCCAATGGCCCTTCCGCTCTCCCCCTCTTGCCTCTACTTGGTGCTTCCTGAGGTGATCGCCTCACCTGGCCTCATTGGTGGTGCACCCCCGGGTAGAATATAGTTTTAGAATTCTTGTACGTGACTTCATTTTAAGCCCTCACACGTTTGTGCTCGCCATATGTCCATGACGTGGACGTGTTTGATCTGTGACACTGTCCATGATCCATCCTTATTTGGTCCATGGTTTCATGATTTTCAGTCCATGTGTCATCTATGTTTCACTTACTGCTAGGCTGAAAATTGGCATTCATGTTATTTCAGTGTATTTTCTTGGACCCATACACTATAATGTGCATGAGGGATTGGTAATCACGGAAATAATAAGGTATGCTTCTGTGGGGTCACCACTGATGTCAGAATACACACATTGAAGTCAATAGGTGCTGCACTGACGCGTGAAAGAGGCCTAAGACATATACTGTTACAAGCTATTCCTATAAAATGGGAATGCACCTTCTTATGCAACAGAAAACAAATCTCCATTACCTCCATCATCTGCTTCTTTAGGAACTTATTTTGCATTAGGGCTCATGCACATGACCGTTGGTGTTTTTGTGGTCCACAAATTCCAGATCCGCAAAACACAGATACCGCCCATGTTCGTTCTCCTTTTTGTGGAACGGTACGCCCTGCCCTCTGTATAACTGTCCTATCCTTGGTCGTAAAACAGACAAGAATAGCACATGTTTTATTTATTTTTTGCAGGGTCACAGAACAGACATATGGATGCGGACAGCACATTGAAGTGAAGGAGTCCGCCCGCATCCAAGATCAGATGCGAACAAAGAACATGGTCGTGTGTATGAGCCCTTAGATGTACTACTTCCAGATAAAGAATTCCTCATGAAGGTAGCATACATTACAAGACTTGTACATGCACTGTGTATATATATATATATATATATATATATACTGCATATATACCTCTTTAGTAATAATATGAGCACTGCAATAATACGATATAATGAAATAAACATTACACAATACTATTCCCATCTTAAAAGTCTAAGTTCTTATCAGTAATATAAGTGTATAATGTAATTTTCAGGGACTCACAATAAATGCTAATACCACACACACTGGCATAAGCCTCCGCCTGCAGAGAAACGCACGAGAGTATTATTTACCTCATAAAACTAATGCCTGTAATTCTCAGAACATAATGCATTCTTACTGCAATTACGCTTAGGTTAAAACTGCATAAGAACAATATACTGTAATGATGAGGTCAGTGAGGACACAGTCCTGAAATCTGCTGCCCATAGGAATGATTCAAAATGATCATGTACGAGACTTTGTAGACTTAGGATCCACGCACATGGCTAAGCAGTGTGTGCAGACCATGTACAGGGCATGGAGGTCCTACAGTTCTATGGTACAGAGCAGGGGGTACTCTGTGTGCTGCTGATTGGGGTCTCTGAAAAGCTTGTAAGGAAAGATAATTCCATAACACATCACTATAAGGCTACATGCACATGACCGTATGTGTTATGCCATCCGTTTTTTTTGCAGATCCATTGTAACAATGAATAGGACATGTTCTATATTTTTTTTTTTTGTGGAGCTACGGAACGGACATACTGATGCGGATAGCACACGGTGTGCTGTCCGCATTTTTTGCTGACCCATTGAAATGAATGGGTCTGCATCCTATCCGCAAAAAAAAATGGAACGGACACGGAAACAAAATACGTTCGTGTGCATGAGGCCTAAGGAGAATTGAGTACATTGCTGTTCCATGGTTTGTTCTTCATACATTCCATGATCTTGATGGCATGACTTCTACACGTTTTGTAAAAACTTCAGTTTCTGCCCCCTCTGTCTCGTGTTGTCCATGCACCTATACACCGTACCCTGTCAAGCAGCGCCCCGAGTAATCAGGGAAGGCAGGAGGGGCAATCTGCTCATGGGCACAATGGACTCATAACTATGTGTTCACTCTATTCTTTTAGTGCTGCTAGTAGCCAAATGGCACATATTTTTTAGGCCATGCTGGCTACTAGTAGTATGGACCTGCTGCTCTTACATAGATGTAATGAATGCATCTTATAAATGTATTTTCTGAGAGGGAAAGGTCCTAACAGAGAGTGGTAAATATTGCTGGACGTTCTCGGAATTTAAAGGGTTATTCTAGGATATTTACACTGATGGACTATTCTCAGGTTAGGTCACCAATATCTGATTGGGTTTCACACCTCATCTCGACCGATCAGCTGTTTCATAGAAGCTCGGTCACCGTAAGTCGGTGCTGGAACACTGTGTAGTGGACAGAGCTGGAAACTGTAATGCTGCTCCCATTCACTCCTACTGGTTGTATTCAGCTGCACCGTAATGTAGATGTGATAAACTTGTGTATAGTTGAACATGGCAGCTTTGTTCTAGATGAACTACATAGTCCAGTGAAGTAAAAATGTTTGCAAGTGTCCATGGTGCTGAAATTCTCACTGAGGACAGTTTCAGATAAGCGTATTCAGTCCGAGAAGTATCCTGTGTGTGTTAGAAGTATTCTAAGAGAACGCAAAGCATCATACTGATTTATGATGCTGTGAATTCCTTCCTGACAGTGAGTCGTGTTGAATTATTATGATGATCGCCTGAAGGTTTTTTCCAGTATTAAAAAAATATATGGCTGCTTTCTTTGAAAAACAGCACATCTGACTGCAGGTTATGTGTGGTCTAGCAGTCCATCCCTATTCACTTCAGAGGAGCTGAACTTTAATAGTCACAACCCATGGACAGGTGTGGCACTATTTCTGAAAGTAGCTACATTTTTCTTTCATTGAAAAGCTCCTTTAAGGGTACTTACACTCATGAAGTTGGTTCTAGTATTTTTTTTTTTGAAAAAACACCAGAATAAGCACAACTTTTTTTGCCACCTATAGTTTTTGTGTTTGTTTGTTTTTGCAAATACTGTGTCTTCCCACTAGGGTTTTCTTCATGGTGTTTTTTCCCTATGAAGAAGATGATGTCAAAGCAACTCAAAAAAACTCATGCTGCATTTTTCTAAAGAAGTCAGAAAGACATAAATGTCAGCTAATTAATAAAAATTCCCCATACATTTCATACTTCCCATAGCTCTTTAGCTAACATCTGGAGCTGCCATATTTACCACAAAAATGCACCACAACCCGTAAAAGTGAAAAATCCTATGTGTGAAAGCACTCCAATTCAATAATAATGAAGCAGCATCTAAATACAGTTAAACTAATATTGTCACAGTACCTTCTGTGACAGAGGTTAGAAGATCGGAGAGACTGACTGCACGTGAGGTTAACTGACAGTCTCTTGATTCTCAGTGTTGTTGTTTGGTAATGACCACACCTCTTGTCAGGTGCAGCCCGTGGTCATTACTGCTTCCCTATTTAGTTTGGTCTCACACTTCATACCACGTGGTTGATATTCTCTGCTTGGATTTGGAAGAGTTGGTGTGTGGACCTTACCTGTGTTCCTGCTCATCCGTTGTCTATAAGATAAGTTGTACTGCTCTTGTATTTGGTTGTTCCCGTGTGCTTGTTGTTACTAGGACTCAGGGAGACACTGGTTCGTTCACCTGGGAAGGAACCAGTAGTCTCATCCCCTGCCACTACCTAGGGCATCTCAGGGCTCCTAGGGTCTAGGTTCCGGCGTATGTATTTTCCCACCTTCAGGGTCTATACATACTGACAGGAGTCAGGGCCAGGTTTAGGGGCTTCCTAGGAGGTGACCTTTTTCCTCTCCCTAGCCCTGAGGCCTAGTTCTGTGTCCCTCCCCTCCCCTGTATTCGTGACAAACATAGATCATTATTCACTTAAAGGGGTTTTCATTTATTTTATTTTTTTACAGACATACTCATGTAGTTGCTTACCTCATGTACATCTTCCCCATGTTTTTTTTTTTTTTTTTCAATTTAACTCTCTTGACCCATTTTTACCAAGTAAACCAATCCCCCTGGTTTGTTTCCACCCTGTATGTAGCACTTCCTGTTGCTGTATCCAACCAAAACCATGATGCACTTCTCTCCAGCACCGCCTCTAACAATGTCCAGCTAGTTTATAGCTCCTCCCACAAGCTAGTTACATAGACACTCCCCTATTACTGCCCCTGTTGCTGCTTTGACACCTCCATTTACATAACATCACATGAAATAAGAAAGAGCTGCATGGACACGGTCATGTGACAACCCAAAGCAGAAAACAGGAGAAATAAAGATAAAGAAATGCATTAAAATATTACAGCTACCTCCATAAATGATTATATTAAAGAATGTTAATTAAGAATCCCCATTTTAAAGCCACACATAATCAAGTTGAATAAGAGCTGATTTCTAAAGGTGTGTGTATTCGAAACAGGAGAATTTAGTACATTACAAAGCACTTCTGTATATTTATACATGTGTATATATTTACTGTATAAATGGTATAAATATATATATATATGGTGTATATATATATATATATATATAAGTATTTTGTATGGGTAATCATTAGATCATAAGGGCATGCAGTTTTCCAGTGCATATAACCAGTGCAGTATATATAACCCTGGAAAAATGCATGCGCTCATCATCTGACTTTACATTGTCCACCTGTCAGCAAAATACAGCAAATAATACAGCAAAATACAGCAAAATTATATTATTGTGTGTGAAAGGTGCTCCCTTAAATCCTGGGAAATTACTCAATGGATCCTGGCATTATCAGCCAATTAATCGAAACTACCGATTGGCTTTTTGATACATAATTTGCACTCATCCTCTATGGTGTCTTTGAAGACCATATATTCCACTCAATTCTTGTCCTGGACCTGTTTACCCTTCAGTTTAGATACACATGTACATTCAAAAATGGGTCATGCATACACCTAGACCCCGTGTTAGTAAAAAGGACTCCAGGGCTTTGCTGTCTGTAACAGTACGACCACACGGTCAGATCTCTGCATGCAGTTTTAGAAGCCAAGACCAGGAGTGAATTAAAAAAAGAGGAGAAGTCTTATCTGTCCTATACATTTTCTCTCCTTCCAGTAAACCTGACCGTGTGGCCATACCCTAAAGCTACAGCTCCAGTGAATCTACAGACCCTCTGTACATGAAGCTAAAATCCACACTACCTCGATGAGAAGATACAGAAGTTGCACTTTTTATATAAGCCAATTTCTTTAAAAAAAAGGGCTAAGTGTCTAATACAACAGGATTCAGCGCAAACTATACAGGTGAAACTCGAAAAATTAGAATATCGTGCAAAGTTCATATATTTCAGTAATACAACTTAAAAGGTGAAACTAACATATGAGATAGACTCATTACATGCAAAGCGAGATATTTCAAGCCTTTATTTGTTATAATTTGGATGATTATGGCTTGGCTTACAGCTTATGAAACCCCAAAGTCACAATCTCAGGCACCCTTTGCTCAGGGGGTATGGATTAATTAGCTGACTGGAGTGTGACACTTTGAGCCTAGAATATTGAACGTTTTCACAAAACTCTAATTTTAAGCTGCATTAATGCAATTCCTTTTCATTTGCATTACTGAAATAAATGGACTTTTTCACGATATTCAAATTTTTCGAGTTTCACCTGTACAGCCCATATAGAAATGTGCGACTACATCTGCAGTGGTTACACAAGACCAAGTGTGCTCTCCATGGTTCTGAAATCGTCCCTGCTTCAGGGTCTGGACAAATGCTTCCCTGCATTATTTCCCTAAAACCTACAATGATACGAGACGACATATACTAAAACCATCAGAGATTCTTAGATACAAAGCAAGCCTGCATGAGAGCGTGCATTCACATGTGCAAATTTAGCTAAATGAGCCCTAATGCAGAAGGGTATGAGAATGCCCTGGAGCTTTTCTATGCACAAAAACTACAGTACATGGAAAAATAATAGCAATCTGTGAATCCAGCTAGTGGAAATACAAGACCAGCGCTGGTCCCTCTGGTGCTCAAACCCCCATTACCTCATTCAGAGACCCTAAAGACATGCTAGGGCAGAATGCATGGTTTTATTGACTAGCACTAATGCACAACACAGCACAGTCCCTATAACAGCCAGATATGTTCACATATGACAGGTGAATGAGATGGCGGAGGAGACAATACAGATATCTTCATCTAAAGGACCCTTTGCTTTGCAACTGCATTGGATCTGCAGGACCCAGTGCTGTGCTGCTCTCCATGGTGCTGAAGTCTCCACTCCCTCATTGAGGGGGTGACTAAAGGGGAAGCCATTAAAACATCATTTAATACAACAGTACCACAACTGCACAGCCTATCCTTAAATACCCAGCACAGTGCTGAAATCCCCTGGGGAGAAATCCAAGACAGATTCCTGGGTTCATTGCATTTCTTTGCAAATATGTACATATCCAATGGCTTTCCCTCCAGGACAACATACACACACTCAGCTAAGTAGAGTAATGTTCGCAGCATGCCAAGCACCTGCTACCTCCCACTCGCTGTGCTCCATTCACACACAGAAATATGCCTGCCATCTGCACAACCCCAGGCAGCGGCACAAAGAGGGCCAAGGATGGCAACATGCACCCAGTGCCCGGGCAGGCTGGGCACTGCTGTTTGTCACCTTAACACTTAGGACAATAGCCAGAATAGAAGACATAGAACAGCCAGGGGGTTATAGAAAACGAATTACATCACCAGGAAAGGAATAAACAACAGCAGCAATGACAGGGATGGATCCAGATTCTACAATGTGCCTTGGGGTGAATGCAAAAAAGAAGAGAATCATATCTGCCCTTTATACTTTCTCTCTTTTTATGAATCACTCCTGATTTTGGCTTCCAAAACTGCACCAGAAACCTGTTGCCGTACCCTTAAAGGTATCAGTTTAGCAAGCAGTAAGTCCCAGGAGGTGATCGCTGTTTCCATCACATTATCCTAGTGCGTTACCTATACAATGTGTGTTGCCTGAAGATTACACAGCCTGCCCTCCATTAGGTAAACACATCCAATGTGCAGCATATTGTGCGTTCACAGTATCTCGCGGGTACATTATATACACGTGTTGCCCACAAATGACATATATTGCATACATCCAGCAGTCCACATCTTAAAATATTCAATAGCTAGTGAACAGCATGTATACAGGCACTGTGTGTGCACTATATGTGTATCTATACATGTGTACATGCAAGCAACTATACCGCCATATTCGCACATTACGTCATCACAAGCATTGCCTCCATGTACTATATACATTTAGTTACTGTAGGTGGTAAATAACACACACATATATACAGTATTCACATATATACAATATATATACAGTATCCACATATATATGCAATACACAGACACATATATACAGTATTCACATATATACAATACACACATATATTCATATATATATATATATATATATATATATATACTGTAAATAAATTGCTGTGTGTGTTAAATAACATATATACAGTACACACATATATATATATATATATATATATATATATATCCAATACATAGTACATAGGCTGTTTATGCTACACAATACATACATGTACATACAGTATCTGCATATATACAGGACATATGTATATATATATATATATATATATATATATATATACACATACATACACACACAGGGCAAACACACACACACATACATATATATAACATATATATACACAGTACACACATATACATATATATACAGTACACATATATAAATACACAGTACACACATATACATATATATACAGTACACACATATATACAGTACACACATATATAAATATATATACACAGTACACACATATACATACGCACAGTACACATATACATATATATACAGTACACACACATATATATACAGTACACACATATATATATATACACAGTGTGCATTCTAGGTCAGTGTTGATAAACAGGCTCCTCATTACTGTATACACAGACAATTCGCTGCGCAGGTTGCACTGCACGTTGCCAGCACAGACAGCCTATACATGTATGATGCAATGACACTACAATACAATCACACACCACAATACACTCTGCTCCATCACATCCTCACTGCCATCATGGCTCTGCCACAATCATAGGCTCACTAGACCCCGGTACCTGATAATCCAGTGGTGTGGACACAGGATTCTTCCCAGTCAGAGCCTCATATGCCCAGTGCAGAGATTGCTTCATCCCTCTGCATGGACACACACTCTGCCCACCCCAAACTGTAGATGTAATCCATTTACCAGCCGCCTTTGGTGCCAATCAGCCCCTGGTGCACACTTCCCTCCTGTACATGAGATGACCTGTGCCGCTTACTAACCTGTCTACAACCTGTGCTCTTCACTATAGTGGAGCTATGAGATGGTCCCCTGAGTATATAGCTGGCTGGGCGGTCAGCCTTGTATACTCATGTGTAGTGGTGCTGGGGGCAGTACATGGCGATGCCTCTATATTTCTTTTTCTATATTATTTCTAACTGTGCATTGCTGTATTGTTATTTCTCATACAGATCCCAGTACCTGGACTACCTTCCCAGTACATCCCAGTACATGTGACGTGTGTATACAGCACTATGAATGAAGCTTATGTAATGTGCTGTGTTATATATTACAATTGAACAACCTCCTATATAATCTCCAGTGTATCAGTTATATATATGTAATGTATATACTACTGCCTGTAATGATGGGTGCATGACAGTGACCATCTGCACCAGCAGCATGTCCAGTGCATCTGCCTATCTTTATACGTCCTGCACCCCTTACCTCTGGCATTGACCTGACCTGTGCCATGTACCCAGCTTAGCCATTGTAACACATGTGATAGATGCAGCCTGAATGTGTACAGTACCTGTTCCTTCTCTGTAGTGCCTTTCCTGTGTGTTCTTCACTCCCTCCTCCTCCTGCTTGTTTTCCCTCACTACCTCCCCCCTTATTATTTTATCAGTTGTGCCCCCTCTGTTATCCCTAGCAGCCAATCAGCAGCTCAGCCAGGAAGGAAGTTGCATTGGGCAGGGAGGTCGCCTGGTCCCTGGCTGCTATCAGGATGGCACATCTCCGCTGAAGGTGAAGGAAAAACCAGCATCTGTGTCTGCACCCCTCTGACATCACCATCTTACAGGACCGCTGTGTAAGAGGAGGGACCTGGGAGCGGGGGGAAGGTAGGAATGGAAGTGGAGAGAGGAGGAGGAGAAAGGGAGCTGGAGCCACACACAGGAGAGCTGGGGGGAAGAGGGCTGAGCTCAGCCTACACTACACACAGGTTTCATCACTTACTAGTGAGGCAGAGGAGGGATTTTTGGACAGGAACTGGATTATAACTCCTCCAAACATTATACCGGGTCAGAGAGGGTCACTGCCGGATCAATGTCCAGAAAATCTACATGTTCTTCTACAGTCTTTCAGTGTAGAGGGTCTCTGATGGACCAATGTTCAAAAAATCTGCATGGTCTTCTACAGTCTTTCACTGTAGAGTGTCACTGCCGGATCAATGTCCAGAATATCTACATGTTCTTCTACAGTCTTTCAGTTACCCAAAATAATTAGGTCCAGAAAGGGACTGCAAACGTAAATTAATATGGCATATCTAAATCTGCAGTGGAATCCATGACAGAAACCTGAATCTGCCCATCTGCCACAGCTTTTGTATGTTGAGTGCGGTGGGTCCCATGCCAAGAAGAGATAATGTGGACAAGATGTCTCTTCTTGACATGGTCGGGAAATTTGCAGAGAAACAATCTGCATGTGTATTGACTCCCATTGGCAACAACGGGAGATGGTTTCCATGAGGATTTTTTATGTGGAAATCCACAGACAAAATCTGCCATGTGAACGAGTCTTAAAGACATATTCACAAACAGCAGATTTATTGAAGACATTTCTCTATCATCTGAATAGAGTTTGCAGAAATACACGCACATGCTGCAGAAAAAACCCTATTCACATGTATGGAGAGGATTTTTAGTTGAAGAAATAACTACATCACATCTGCTGTGTGTGAACTGACCCTAAGAGGAAACTTGGCAGGTATGACAGACATTTTTTGTGATCAGTACATCCTTGATTCTTGAGTATAACTATTTCCTATTGCTTAAATAGCACCAATATATTCCGCAGTGCGGTGCACAGATTGCCATGGCTCCCATCAGTCTCTTTTCCAGTGGGCACACAGACACGCACACTAGGATCTTTCCACTGGAAGTTAATTATCCTATCAAGGTCTGTTCACACTAGTGTTGTGGCCATACAGATCTGAGGTGTAAGGGTACGACCACATGGTGAGGTTTCTGGATGCAGTTTTGGAAGCCAAAACTAGGAGTGAATTAAAAAAAGGAATATCTGTCCTTTATACTTTCTCTCCTTTTATGATCCACTCCTGATTTGGCTTCCAAAACTGCATCCAGAAAACTGACCATGTGGCCATACCCTAAAGGTGGCCATACACATTAGACAGAAGTTGGTTAATGGTTGAACAACAGTTGAAGAAACAAACATCTGCTGAAGATCATTCATTGTTAAATTTCACCCGATGAACCTTCATTTTGGTTGAAATTGTCAGTTTTGATCAACTTTAGAATAATGTTTATGGACACCTTAACGGTCCTTGTACAAGGGTAGATCTCTGCCCAGCAACGAGAGGCGGTAGATCATCTCTCAACTCGATCGGAGCTTGTTATCTTCACCTAGACAGATAATTGCCCGGAGAGCCCCCTGAGTTGAAACAGTTGGAAGTGACCTTAGGATTATCGCAAAATTTTCTAACCATAATAGTTGTGAGATCACTTGTGATTTTTTTTCCACCATAGGGAACAACTGATATTGCGTCATGACAACCTACAAATTTATGTTGCCATGGTGATCAAGCCTACAATCTATAGCTACTTACAGACATGAACTGCTATCAGTGCTACTACTATATTTTAACATGGTTTTCCCTCTGTGCAAGGCAAAAAAACAGGTCCTAATGAGCATTTTTCTGCCAGTAGAGAACAATTAGGAAGAGTTCGACTTTAACATAGGTCTAACATAAGTATATTGCTCTGTCCATGCATCCATGCAGAGAAGATGAGCCCCTATAGCAAAGATAAAAATTAGACCATATTTTAGGTGCTGCTTGTAACCAAATCACCTTGGACAGGAAGACTTGGTGTAGTGTCCAAATGGGGTTCTTTAGGCCCACTACAGAAAATTATTCTAGGAGCCCCTACATCATCTATAAAGTCCATTATAGCCCAACACAAAGTCTGAAAGGTTTTGAGTCAAAGATATACTTAGTGGTGATTTCTTCCAGGGACTTTGGGACCCACTATGGCTTCAGAGGCTGGTCCTGGAAGTCTGGTGGGTCAGTCCAAAACAGTCTTGGTGTGCCCATCCCACTTTTATGGCACCAGTACATTTTCTAGTTTCTCACCATACATTATAATGTACCTGGGATGGGCATCTTCTCTTCAAGGGGCCCATAGCAGCTGACACCTACCCTCTTGACTCCATTGCAGAGATAGGAAAGTGCTTATTTAGAGTATCTATGATGCACGAATAAACAGAATTATTTCCAGGCACCTTCTCCCCTCTGTGTCCCATTTTGGGCTCTACATATGGGTTTGAGGTATCTTGGCGGTCTTGAAGGGCTTTTTGTTTGTCCATGCACATATATAGAGTAGTATGTAAATGTGTGAATAGTGTTCAACATACTGTATGGAGCACATCATTAGAGAATGATTTATGGATGTGCATTCAGAAACAAACATCAGTTCCAATAGTGAAGGTGAAGTTGAACAATAAAGGACAGTCAAATCTAGAGCAGAGCACACAAGTAAAAAACCTCTGCAGCTGCAACCTAAGAACTAGTAGCTAATGACATAAAACCATCGACCTCTACTTCCCTGGACTAATCCATCATTTTAAAGGAACACGTATATCTGAATGACCTCTCCTGCACCACGGGAAAATGCACGTAGGTTCAAAATAAGTTAACCATGCAGCTAATACTGCATTGTCTTTCCGCGTTTCGATTATTTGCTGTGTTTTCCAATATAGCCCAACACATGGATAGACAAATTACTGTAGACTTCAGGAGCCAGTTGGACAATCCAGAAGCAGCTTGATTCTTTCATTAGTAGCCGGCTTCCATAGATAAAACAATCCCAAAAAGTTAGACATGGGAGCAATATTTTAGGCTCAATGATAACTTGTCTCCTATATTTTTGAGCCCTGGCCAAAGGTTGAATTAAATCCCTGTTCACACCACGTTTGGTGCACCTGCCATACATATAGCCTGGATGTATGCAACTGTGTGCTGTAAAGTTGCATATGTCTGCAATATAAACATTGCAAAGGAACATATCCTGACCATTATACATTTTATGTGAGTGTAGTCCAATGTACCTTCCAGTATAGCTTAAAAGGGTATTCCCATCTCAGACATTGATAGCATATCGCTAGGATATGCCATCATTGTCAGATGGGAGACCCGCTTCTATCTCTAGAATGGGACCCCTGAAGTGAAGGAGAGTGCACCATATATGCGCAACGTGCTCTCCTTTCACTTCACGCGCTCGGCTATTTTTGGAAGTCCTATAGCGGTAAATGTATAGCGCATGATGCATACACAGCCACATCTCCATTCACCACTATGGGACTGTCAGAAGAAGCCTAGCCAGGGCTCAGCTGTTTTCAGAACTCCCTCAACAGTGAACTGAAGGTGGTTGTGCATACATGACTGCTCTCCCTTCACTTCAAGGGGGCATGTTCTGGAGATGGGTGCAGGTCTCAGAGGTGGTATCCGCACTTATCTGACATTGATGGCATTTCCTAGTGATATGCCATCCATGTCTGAGATGGAAATACCCCTTGAAAGTAAACATATGCATGCCAAAGGGATATGCCAGTAATACACACCAAATGTAATGTGAATCTAGCATTACATGTTAAGATATTGGCCCTAAATATAATTTTTTTTTAGTTTTTTCTTCCAAAAAGTACCACTCTTGTCCATGGGCTCTGTCTACTATTTGCAGTCGCTTTCACTTAAATAGGATGGGATGCACTACCAGACACTGCCTGGCTACAGGTGTGGTGCTGTTTCAGGAGAAAAGCAGACATTCTTTCTGATCTCATACAACCCATTTAGGATTTATGTGACTTACTAAGGGTTAATGAGAGGAAGCTAAAGGGGTCGTTTTAGGGTGCCTTCACACACATAACTACGAATAGCCCAATACACTATAGATGACCATGTAGAGGTATATTGTCTCACCCCATACAATATTAAAAAGTAACTTTTACTAAACATAGATAAAATGCTACCAATAAAAGACAAACTGCAGTGAGTAAACAAAAACTAAACTCCAGTCACCACTCCCTGAAAGCTCCAATACTGTAGTGATAAATGGATAGATCTCACTATTCCGGAAGTGTAGACTTTGAATCACCTCCAGGTGTGTGACACGGATGTATCCTTGTGTACGGTGGCAAAAGGACATAGGTGACCGGTGCTCTTGATATCAATGGCAGTAAGCAGTCTGTGTCCTAATTAGCCCTCAATGTAAAGCCCTACCTGTCGGAGGGTCAGGGGACTAATTTGCACCTGCCTGTCAGACACAGAGCACCCGCCCGACAGGGGTGACCTCATACGGAACCTTTCCCTACTTGGGGCCTATTCCCTACAAATACCCTCACTAAATTCCCTACATGCCTCGTTTCGTCCCAACAACGGGACTCATCAGGGGACTTTTATAAAGTGAAGAAAAAATATACATAGCAAGGACGATTCCTTGTCACGTAGAGGATGTAGGCACAATTGAAGAAAATGGTCCGTGCCTTGGTATGGGGAAGTGTCCCCTATCCACCTAAGTCTCACTGCTAGTTACGTGACCCATTAATTAGGCCTATTTAAACAGGTAACCTGCTGGCCACAGGGTGCCTGTGATTGATCTTGTTACCTCACTAGCGTTCTCTGCATGTGTGACTACTTTGTTTGACCTTGGCTTGGTATTTGACTTCGATCTTGTGTTACCCCTTGTACTGACGCGACCTCTTGGCTCCTGACATCGGCTTGTATTGACTTTGATCTTGAATTACCCCTTTGTGCCCTTGTTACCTCCTGGGTCTAGAACTTGGCTTCCATTGGTTTCAGTTGTGGTTTTACCCAGCCTGGGAAACTTGTTGCTTCTGTGTTTTCTGTCCTTGTCTTTTGTTTTCTCCCCTTGTTGTTTCCTCCCTTTAGGCCCCTGCACGTACGTAAGCTAGGGACTGCCGCCCAGTTGTACCCCGTCGGTTAGAACGGACCGTGCAAGTAGGTAGGAATAGGGGAGTGGGTGGAGTTTAGGGCTGCACTTATCCCTACCTTTTCGTGACACTTTGCCCACGAAGCCCATATTTAAAGGGGTATTCCAGTTGTTTTAATACCCTATCCACAGGATAGGGGATAAATATTAACGTGGATGAACACTGCCGGTTTGTCAGGCAGAGTATCGGAATGAATGTTCCTATGAATGCTCGTTCCCGACAATCTTCCCATCTAAGTGTGCCGTCAATCATCCGATGAACAAGCAAAATGCTTGTTCATCGGATGATCCTGTCGTTTCTGCAGGCACATCAATCATTGTTTCTGGGCAGCAAATCGTGTGGTCTAAACAGCGATCTGCCGCCCAAAAACAATGATTCTGCATGGGGACGACCAATCGCAATAGCGATCCTAATCCTCATACAGTGAGGGAGATCGCTGCATCTAATGAGCAGCCAAATGTTAGGAAGGAACGCTTCTTTTCTGACAATCAGCTTTCTGGTCGACGTGTGTAAACCCGCCTTTAGATTGGTGGAGGTCCTACCGCTGAGACCCCCTCAATCACGAGAACAGGGCCCTGTACTCCCTGCAGCCCTCCTGAAAGCAGCCAGTTGGTTATGCGTGCAACTGCACCATTAATTTCTATGGGACTTCAGGAGATAGTGGAGCGCTGTACTCGGTTATCTCCGGAACTCCCATAGAAATTAATGGAACGGCCACACACATGTGCGACTGGCAACTCTGTCCATTTAAGAGGGGGTACGGGGCCCCCATTCATCTGATTGTGGGGGTCTCAGCGTTAAGACCTCCACCAACCCAATAGTTATCCCTTATCCTGTGCATAGGGGATAACTTCAAACAGCCGGAATAGCCCTTTAAGGGTCTATTCACACATCCGCAAAATTGGTCAACATCCGTTCCGCAATTTTGCGGAACAGGTGCGGACCCATTCATTTTCAATGGGGCCGGAATGTGCCGTCCGCATCCACATTTGCGTATCCGCACTTCCGTTCTGCAAAAAATAGAACATTGAGCAATTGCGGCCAAGAAAAGGCATTTTCTATGAGAGTGTCGGCGATGTGCGGTCCGCACAATGCAGAACGCACTTTTACCGGTGTCCATGTTTTGCGGATCCGCAAAACACATACGGACGTGTAAATGGACCCTAATGCAGCCATATTACTGTACTTATAATAATCAGGTTTTGTTCTGAGAGAAAGCCTTCACTACCAAAATTCTCATTGCATTGTCATCCCATGGTTCCAAGCCCTGCCACTTTCCGATATCTAGGTGGGACCTATACCACTGTTCAGAACCAGCTTTCAGGTTCATGACTACGATACTACAACTACAGAACTGCTGTAAGAAGTACAGAGGTGGAACACAGAAATAAAAGTACGAAAACTGTCGGCCTGGCAGACATGTTCCTGACACTGGCCAACGTGACCCGACATAATGGAAAGTATATTGGGGTATGGGTCTGGTCTGAGGTCTGATAATATAGGGGTCTGGGATTTGGTAATAAAGAGTTTGGTCTGGGATCTGCTAATTTGGGGTCTGCAGTCTGATGAATTTAGGGGCCTGGTTTGGGGTCTGATGCATTTAGAGGTCTGGCTGTTAACACTAAGCAACACTTTCACACAAAGCTGGTAAATGTTTACGCTGAAAGGAAGAGGGTCGGGGGAATTTAATAGTGTGCTATAGGGCCCTGCTTTTTGTAGTGACATCCCTGCGTGACTGCCCTAGAAAATGAAGGAGTCAATATACTGTACATACTCTATGGTCTTTCAGGAAAAATGCTCAAACGATGACAGCATTACATGGACATCTATTATATCCCTAAGCTTCACATTTAACCATGGGCTGCATTATACAGGTCCTTTTAAAAAAATTAGCATATTGTGATAAAGTTTATTATTTTCTGTAATGTACTGATAAACATTAGACTTTCATGTATTTTAGATTCATTACACACCAACTAAAGTAGTTCAAGCCTTTTATTGTTTTAATATTGATGATTTTGGCATACAGCTCATGAAAACCCCAAATTCCTATCTCAAAAAATTAGCATATCATGAAAAGGTTCTCTAAACGAGCTTTTAACCTAATCATCTGAATCAACTAATTAACTCTAAACACCTGCAAAAGATTCCTGAGGCTTTTAAAAACTCCCAGCCTGGTTCATTACTCAAAACCGCAATCATGGGTAAGACTGCCGACCTGACTGCTGTCCAGAAGGCCATCATTGACACCCTCAAGCAAGAGGGTAAGACACAGAAAGAAATTTCTGAACGAATAGGCTGTTCCCAGTGTGCTGTATCAAGGCACCTCAGTGAGAAGTCTGTGGGAAGGAAAAAGTGTGGCAGAAAACGCTGCACAACGAGAAGAGGTGACCGGACCCTGAGGAAGATTGTGGAGAAGGACCGATTCCAGACCTTGGGGGACCTGCGGAAGCAGTGGACTGAGTCTGGAGTAGAAACATCCAGAGCCACCGTGTACAGGCGTGTGCAGGAAATGGGCTACAGGTGCCGCATTCCCCAGGTCAAGCCACTTTTGAACCAGAAACAGCGGCAGAAGCGCCTAACCTGGGCTACAGAGAAGCAGCACTGGACTGTTGCATGTCATTCGGAAATCAAGGTGCCAGAGTCTGGAGGAAGACTGGGGAGAGGGAAATGCCAAAATGCCTGAAGTCCAGTGTCAAGTACCCACAGTCAGTGATGGTCTGGGGTGCCATGTCAGCTGCTGGTGTTGGTCCACTGTGTTTTATCAAGGGCAGGGTCAATGCAGCTAGCTATCAGGAGATTTTGGAGCACTTCATGCTTCCATCTGCTGAAAAGCTTTATGGAGATGAAGATTTCATTTTTCAGCACGACCTGGCACCTGCTCACAGTGCCAAAACCACTGGTAAATGGTTTACTGACCATGGTATTACTGTGCTCAATTGGCCTGCCAACTCTCCTGACCTGAACCCCATAGAGAATCTGTGGGATATTGGGAAGAGAAAGTTGAGAGAAACGCAAGACCCAACACTCTGGATGAGCTTAAGGCCGCTATCGAAGCATCCTGGGCCTCCATAACACCTCAGCAGTGCCACAGGCTGATTGCCTCCATGCCACGCCGCACTGAAGCAGTCATTTCTGCAAAAGGATTCCCGACCAAGTATTGAGTGCATAACTGAACATAATTATTTGAAGGTTGACTTTTTTTGTATTAAAAACACTTTTCTTTTATTAGTCGGATGAAATATGCTAATATTTTGAGATAGGAAATTTGGGTTTTCATGAGCTGTATGCCAAAATCATCAATATTAAAACAATAAAAGGCTTGAACTACTTCAGTTGGTGTGTAATGAATCTAAAATATATGAAAGGCTAATGTTTATCAGTACATTACAGAAAATAATGAACTTTATCACAATATGCTAATTTTTTGAAAAGGACCTGTATAGCTTCAAAATGCAGGTATAAAAAGCACGTGTGTGCACGAACACCAACGTAATGGACAAAAATAGAAGCGCCAGTGATAAAGGTGTGACTTGTGTACTAATCAATTAAGGTCCTTAAGGTCTTGAATAAATATGCTGAACAGGCCTGGAGGCTCATCAGTAGCTGTAATTAGAAATGATGCTAATAACAATGTATTCATACCAGTGGTCTCCATCATGTCCTGACAGCTGCATGCTTGGAGATGTAGTTCTGCAACACTTGGAGACCACTGACTTAGGGCTCACGAACGCATCTGTTTTTGCGGTCCACAAATCGCAGATCTGCAAACCACAGATATCGGCCGAGAGCCTGCCCCCTCTTTTTTTTATACTCCTTCACTAATTAAGAATAGGACATGTTCTATATTTTTGTGGGGCCACGGAACGAACTTATGGATGCGGACAGCACATGAGTGTGCTGTCCGCATCTTTTGCAGCCACATTGAGATGATTGTGTCAGCATCTGATCCGCAAATAATGCGGATCGGATGCGGACCAAGACGTTTGCTGTAATTCTGAAAAAAAAAGTTCCATATACTGCAAATACAAATAAAAATGGGTTCAGAAAAAAAATGAAGATTTATGTCTTTTTAAACACTATATTAAAGGGGTTGTCCCCTTAGGACGGAATAAGTGTTCGGTGGGGTCCCCATCAATCATGAGAACAGGGGCCCGCACTCCCCCAATACGAAAAGAGAGGTGGTCATACCTGTGTACTGCATGCAGCTCTACGGGGCTGCCAAAGGTAGTCGGGTGCTTGTACTCTGCTATTTCCAGCAATCCCATAGCATTGAATGGAGTGGCGGACATGCATGTATGCTGCAGCTCCATTCAAACAGGGCCCCCATTCTCTTAATCAACAGGGACCCCAGTAGCCAGAACCCCACCAATGGCTTTTACCCGGCAGGACGCTCTACTTTCCAATTTACTCCCTTCTGGAAGTTCGTCACTAGCAGCACAGCCCACTTCGCTCCTGCACCATCTGCACATACAGCTGGTGCAGATGATGCACTTATGAGTAGCAGCCGGACATTCCGGTAAGGTCTGGTGATGCCGAATCCAGAGTGCTCCAGCCGGCTGCTCTCTGCCGGAAAAGCGTGCTGGAACTCCTGCCTGCAGGCGTGAAACAGGCCAATCGAAGAGCAATTTATCATGAGACTAGTTTCTTAAAAAATGCTTATCCTCTATTTGTATGCAATTGTCCCACGAGGTATGGAAAGACGGAATGTCTCTTAGGGCTCATGCACACGACAGTATTTTGCGTTCAGTATACTGCCCGTTTTTTTAAGTTCAGTATGCGGTACATATACTGAACCATTCATTTCAATGGTTCAGCAAAAAAAAACGGAAGTGTCTCCGTGTGCATTCCGTTTCAGTATTTCCGTACCGTGAAAATATAGAGCATGTTCTGTTCTTGTCCACAAATCACGGTGCTTGGCTCCATTCAAGTCAATGGGTCTGCAAAAAAAGGGAACACATACGGAAATGCATCCGTATGTCTTCCGTATCCGTTCCGTTTTTTGAGGAACCATCTATTGAAAATGTTATGCCCAGCCCAATTTTTACTATGTAATTACTTTATAATGTATATGGGATTGGAAAAACGGAAAGGAAACGGAAACACAACGGAAACAAAAAACGGATCAACGGATCCGTAAAAAAACGGACCACAAAACACTTAAAAAGCCATACGGTCGTGTGCATGAGCCCGTAGTCCATCTCCAAACAGAAATGGCTTTTGTGTCGCTGGCATTATGTTGCTCTGTGTATTACGGGCACAAAGACACTCCATGCGACACCATATGACAATGGGGAGAAGAATACAAGGTTTTCTTTTCATATTGAATTCCATAGGAATGATAAATGAGATCTAGATGAGTGTCCGTATAAAGGCAAGGTCAGAGGTATATGGAATTTTTGGGCATGGCCAAGCATCAGGCTGGGGTGCAGCTGCCTCGCCACCCCCCATAGTTACGCCCTTCCGGCCCCCCGATTTGCAGGTCTTGTTTAACACTATGTGTCACACATTGGAGTGATGATAGCTTTCTCCTTTATTTCTGTATGATAAGCGAAGTGCCAGATGTATCTAAGCAACACATGAACTGTGCAGACATAGCTCCTGGGCGATGCATTGTGCGCTTGTATGTGAATAGATGTGAGGGATGAGTAATCTCCAAGCAATAAAACCAGGATACAATACATGAGAATGGGATCACGTGCAAGAAGGATGATGCAGGGGCGACAGATCCCAAGTGAGGCTTTGTAGGATGGATCCGTTTTCTCTGACACAATAGAATACGGATCCGTCCCCCATTGACTTTCAATGGTGTTCATGACAAATCCGTCATGGCTTTAGAAGACATAATGCAACTGGATCCGTTCATGACGGTTGCATGCGGTTGTATGATGGTAACGGAAGAGTTTTTCGCAGATCCATGACAGATCCGCAAAAAACGCCAGTGTGAAAGTGGCCTTATCTCCACAATAACAAAAGGATCAAGCAGTTGAAATCCAAAATGTCTGATCCTTACTAGCCGTTTTCAGAATTGGGTGGGTGCTATGCACATCAGATCTAATCTGTACAGCTTTAGGAAGCCTGCACATGGTGCGGATTACGCACAGTTTTTTCCTTGCGGATTCTCATGTGAAAAAAACGCAGTTGTTTACAGTACCAACAAAGTGTATGGGATTAGACAAATCTCAAGTACACTTTGCTTCTTTTTCCCCTGTGGAAGTTGACCTGTGGAGCGGATTTAGAAATCCTCAGCATGTCAATGGAAGGGTGAGATCTGCATCCTAACCGCATCAAATATGCACAAAAAAACGCAAGTAAAACAGGCGGTTTTTGGGAAATCTGTGCACATTTTATGTTTGTGTGTGGACAGCCAGCACTTGTGTCCAGGGATCCAGTCAGTGTGTCTGTGGCAGGTAGAGGTGGAAGTCTTTCACTCTCCTGCCATATCCATAGTCTGTTTATGGTTACATCCCATTGCAGCTCGACCAGTTTTAGACTCCTGTTTCTCCGCATCCAGGAGGAACAGGTGGTCTACCCAGCTCCTAGTTCAGGGATCGGCGGAGGGCGAGTAGGGATCCGAGGTTCCTGAGCATGAGCCCTCCTACCTTCAAGGTCGGCTCATGCAGCTAGGAGTTAGGGTCGGATTAGGGATGCGTTAGGAGGTGACTTGCTCCCTAATTCTGTCGTCCTGGCCGAGCAGCCACTAACATCTTCCGGCATCGCACGGCTGAGGGTTTTCCCCATCCTCAGCCGTGACAGAGGTGGGTGGAGGCCGCCACTAGACTGCTGGAGCCTGAGGTGGGTGGAGGCCGCCACATGACTGCTGGAGCCTGTGGTGGGTGGAGGCCGCCACGTGACTGCTAGAGCCTGTGGTGGGTGGAGGCCGCCACGTGACTGCTGGAGCCTGAGGTGGGTGGAGGCCGCCACGTGACTGCTGGAGCCTGAGGTGGGTGGAGGCCGCCACATGACTGCTGGAGCCTGAGGTGGGTGGAGGCTGCCACGTGACTGCTGGAACCTGAGGTGGGTGGAGGCCACCACGTGACTGCTGGAGCCTGAGGTGGGTGGAGGCCGCCACGTGACTGCTGGAGCCTGAGGTGGGTGGAGGCCGCCACGTGACTGCTGGAGCCTGAGGTGGGTGGAGGCTGCCACGTGACTGCTGGAGCCTGAGGTGGGTGGAGGCCGCCACGTGACTGCTGGAGCCTGAGGTGGGTTGAGGCCGCCATGTGACTGCTGGAGCCTGAGGTGGGTGGAGGCCGCCACGTGACTGCTGGAGCCTGAGGTGGGTGGAGGCCAAGCTCTACACATCACCCTATATTTTCCCAATACAGAGTCATACCATTTGCTTGTGCCACAACTATGGGGCACCGTGCTTTAGCAGTGATGCGCCATTTTTGCACACGTGACCACTGAGTGGCTGTAGAGGTCTTCTGTCCAAAAACACGTCCCCATCCCTTCTATCTTTAAAAAATGAACACACTCCAGCCTGTCCCTGGAGTTTATTATACCAGAGAACCCCATTAAAGGGGTTTTCCAGGAGTAGAATACCGATAATTTATCCTCAGGATAGTTCAATATCTGATCGATGGAGGTCCAACACCTGGCAATGCCACCAATGAGCTGTTGCGGCACTCCTGTCAGCGCTGAGCAACCTCATAGTATACCAAGCACAGCGCCATACAACATATAGTGGTTGGACTTGGTATTGCAATGGGACTGAGCTGCACATAGGTTGTGTGACTGATGTACGTGACTTCACTGGCTTCTTCTGGGACTGGGAGTCAGGCTGCCACCGATCTTATATTGATGACATATCTTGAGGATAGTTCTTCTCAGAAAAGCCTTTTAAGTATGTTAAATAATTGCCAGACTTCTCAGATTGGGGTAATTATAAGCTAATGGGTGGAAGGGTGTCCACAGCCTATCTATTCTATCTCCTAAGGCTACATGCTCACGACCGTATGTGTTTTGTGGTCCGCAAATTGTGGATCCGCAAAAAAAAAATGGATGACATCCTTATGCCATCCGGGTTTTTTTACACATCCATTGTAACAATGCCTAAAACGGACAAGAATAGGACATGTTCTTTTTTTTTTTGTGGGGCTACAGAACAGACATACTGATGCGGACAGCACACGGTTTGCTGTCCGCATTTTTGAGGACCCATTGAAATGAATGGGTCCGCATCCTAGAATGGGTCCGCACCCTATCCGCAAAAAAACAAAACGGAATGGACACGGAAACAATCAACGTTCGTGTGCATGCAGCCTTAGGCTCCATTCACACATCTGTAATAATGGGTCCGCATCTGTTACACAAATTGTGGAACGGGTGCGGACCCATTCATTCTCTATGCGGACGAAATGGATGCGGAGAGCACCGTATTTCCAGAGCGCGCTGCCGATCTTCCAGTCCGTGGCTCCCGAAAAAAATAGAACATGTTCTATTCTTGTCCGCAATTGCAGACAAGACTAGGCATTTCTATGGGGGGGGCCGGCTGGGTGCAATTTGCGGATCCGCAATGCACTACGGATGTGTGAATGGACCCTTAGTCTGATGTCCATACAACATGGTCTAAAGACCCCTTTACTGCTAGATATAGCAGGTGATTGTCGGGAAGTAAGCGATCCTTCTTGACAAACATTTGCTCGTCAGTGGAGGAGACTGCTCATTTACGTGCAGTGATCTCCTCCACAGTATGGGAAGGAGCAATCACCAGTGCCATCGCTCGTCCCCATACAGAATCCTTGTTTGTTGGCAGCAGAGTCATGTTTAGATGGCTGCCAGCAAATAATGATTTAGGTGTCCGCATGAGCGATCTTATTACCTGGTGAAGGAGCGAAACACTCGTTCATCGGGTCAGCGGCAGCAGCTTTACACCGGCAGATAATCGCTTCCTATGAATGCTTGTTGGCGATTATCTGGCCGATGCCCAGCCAGTATAAAGGGACCCTTCTCCTTGAGCAACTTTGTGGGCCCAGCTACGCACAAGAGTAAAGCTGCCTCCTAATAGATGTCTGTCATTGTGACGGATGGTTTTTAAGCTACCGCTCATTATGGGAAGCTGAACTACATAAGTAAACTATTAGTCTAATCAATCTCCACATCTAAAAATAGTCATAGCGCAAAATGAAGTTCTGACGTTCCGGTTTGCAATTAATTGTCAATGGAATCAATTACAGAACCGAATAAATAGTACAGAAATGAGATTATAAGCCAATTTCTCCATAGCTGACACAGCGGCCTCTGACGGCGCTCATCTAGAACGCTCTACCCTATAGACGCATGACTGTGTGCAATGATAATAACTTTATTCCAGAGCCCAATATGCTCCATGCCCTTCGGTGCAGAGTGAGTCAGCGGCCGGCGTGCCCTGAGGACAGACTGGATTATTTCTTATTTCACATCCATTGTAGATTAAGCCTGTGAGATGAATGTGTGGCAGGTACATGGAATTAGTGATAATTGGATTGGATGTTACCCACTTCGACTGTCATTTATAAATCGGTTGGAAGTGAACTTAAAGGAAATGTGTCACCCAAAATGTTGTCTACCGGTTAAAACCAGATAGTGACACATCTCCTTTTTTCTAATCAGTTTTTTTATTCTATTTCCTGAACATGATTATGGGGGCGGCCATCTTGCTTGAGCTGTTCATATAACAGCATTTATAAATTGCTTTACGGCAGCCCCGTGGGCCATAGACACAATGGACAGGAGGGGACCTCCTTGATTTCTAGGGGAGAGTTTTCTAGGCATGCTCTGTGCCCCGTGCAGAGGTCATTGTACAAGGAAAGAATAGATAAGCTCCGACAAATACCTATTGTGAATGGTGGATCCCATCTTATCTGTACAGAGAGGTGATATCATTACAGGCAGGATTCGAATGACAGATAAGCAGATAATTGCAATAAAGGATACAAAGAGGACAGTACAGCAGTGATGACGTGTCTGATTACCGTACTGCAGATTACTGCTGAGTCCAGTATTAGCTGCAGCAGTAATGTGCAGTAGTTGGGCAAGATGGGAGCACTGAGTAAGGTGTTCTTTTATTTTTTTTTGCATTCCTGGTAGAAATGAGCAAAGTTTTAAAGAATTTGATTCAGCAGCTTCACCGAAGTTTGACAAGAAATTTGATTTGTTACTAATTAATTTGTCACGGATCGCTGTCTTAAAACCCCAATCAATGGGACCGTTTTTAACAGCTGCTTAGACAGAAGTTAAAGTCAGTAATACGCTAGTGCAATATGGGCGTCATCATGCTCAGCGCAGGTCTATCGGCAGGTCTTTTTTTTAATCAAGAGAGGAGTGGACTCCCTCTACGCAAGCAAGTGGATGAGGACTTTTTTTTACGTTCTAAGACAATTCTAGCCGCCTTTTTGGAAAAAATGATTTGTTACCACAAAGCACTGGGAAATTTGGCTTCGTGGCAAATCAAATTTTTCCTAAACTTCAGATCGAATTCCACTTCAGGTGCTTCAATTCACTCAACACCATCCCCACAATTTTTGGGGGACCAGAAAATACCTTTATCATGCTTTATTCATGCAGCAACCACTAGGGGAAGCTGAGGAGTTAAAAGGGTTTTATCCAATGGTTAGGTCACCAGTATCTGATCGATGGGGGTCTAACACCTGGGACCCCCACCGATCAACTTTTTGAGAATGCAGTGTCGCCCCTGTGAGCGCCGGAGCCTTCTCCCTGCTCACCAAGCACAGTGCCATATATTGTATAGTGGATGTGCTTTGTATCGCAGTTCAGCCCCATTCACTTCAATAGTGCTAACCTGTGCCTAGGCCACATGACCAATGAACGTGTCATCACTAGCCTGGGAAAAGCTATGGAATGGGCCGCAGCACTACGCCGAGTGCCACTGCCTTTTCAAATAGCTCATCCCGGTTGTCCTGAGGATAGCTCATCAGCATGTAAGTCCCGGGAAACCCCTTTAATGCATACTTATTATCGAGCTTGGGGTATAAACAGTATGTAGTAAACTCCCATGCATATTTAGGGGATTTGGAGTTCTGTATAAATTAACAAATTAATCAGCACAGATTTAAAATAATTTGTTTCAGGGTGGATATTCACTTTAGGGCTCATGCACACGATCATATGTATTTTGCGGTACGCAAAAAACGGATCCACTAAAAACACAGTTGACATTTGTGTGATGTCCGTGTTACATCCTTTTTTTTGCGGCTCCAATTAAACAATGCCTGTACTTGTCCGCAAAACTGACAAGAATAGGACATGTTCTATTTTTTTGCAGAACGGACTTGCGGATATACGGATACAGGGACATTTATCAAATCAGACATGTCAGCTGTAAGGCCTTAGAAAGGCTACAGGTCATGGCGATTGTGCCGTTTTCTGCGACATTTGGTCAATTTTTGCAACATTTCGTGTTCCTCAACACTTTCCACACTATTTTAACAGCTAAGGGCTCGTTCCCACGACTGTATATTTTTTCTGTTTCCGTTCCTTTTTTTGCGGACCGTGTGCGGAACCATTCATTTCAATAGTTCCGCAAAAAAAAAGGAAGTTACTCCATGTGCATTCTGTTTCCGTATGTCCGTATTTCCGTTCTGCAAAAAAATTTAATATGTCCTATTATTGTCCGCATTACGGACAAGGATAGTACTGTTATATGAACAGTCAGCTGTTCCGTAAAATACGGAATGCAAACTGATGTTATCCGTATTTTTTGTGGATCAGTTTTTTGCAGACCGCAAAATACATACGGTCGTGTGAATGAGCCCTAAAAGTGAGATTAGATCGGATTACTAGTAAATGTACTATGTGAGACTTTTGCAATATCGCACAAAAGTAGCAACCTACGCCAGGCAAACCCATGGGTCTACTTTTAGGCCTCATGCACACGACCGTAGTTATGGTCCGCATCCGAGCCGCAGTTTTTGTGGCTCGGATGCGGACCCATTCACTTCAATGGGGCCGCCAAAGATGCGGACAGCACTCTGTGTGCTGTCCGCATCCGCTGCTCCGTTCCGAGGCCCCGCAAAAAATATATAGCATGTCCTATTCTTGTCCGTTTTGCGGACAAGAATAGGCATGTCTACAATGGGCCGCCTGTTCCGTTCCGCAAAGTACGGAAGGCACATGGACGGCTTCCGTTATTTGCGGATCCGCGGTTTGCGGGCCGCAAAAAACAGCACGGTCGTGTGCATGAGGCCTTACACATATAAGTGTCAAACACATTGCACTCGCCAGGGTTGCCAACTGTCCAGAAGTTTCTGGACAGGCCTTAAAAAGAGGCAACTTTTTTCCTGTGTCTGTGAAAAAAAATACGGTAGATGTGTCCGTGATTATTTGGAGGTTGGTGGATTATTTTGGTGGTAATTCTTATCATTTTACAACTCACAGTAATTTCTGGTAATGAGTTCTTATCAGTATATTGAGCTATAGACATGATAATCTTTATCATTCATTATGGTTTTCTAATTTTCCGTAAAAAAACGTTGGCTGTCCGTGATTTTTGGGATAAGTTGTCTAGAAAAAAAATAATCTGGTTGGCAACCCTGCCACTTACGATATATTATTAGGCATTTTTCATAATTTCATAAATTTGCTGCAGACACAAAAACAACGACAGCCGATAAATGTCCCCTATAAGCTTCATCATATGCACATTTTCCGGTGGTGTGCCCCGCACGCTGCACATTAATAATCTGCCACGGCACAATGTTCTCCTCTGAGCTGATTACTTGTGCATATAAACACCTGAATGGTAGAAAGGCCTTCTCTGGACGGCATCTATCTTTGTAAAGCTCTGGAATTAGATGTATGTGATTTGCCTGAGTGGTGTGTAGAGCTGTCTCCTGTGGGACACGTTGTCTCCTGGCTTCTTTCCTGTAGGTCACCTGACTGCCTAAAAGCAAATGCATGGGTATATTATGGGATAGCGCACGCTGCGGCGTTGCTGTGGAGACGCATCCTAGCAGCAGTGCATGAAGTCAGAGCTAAAGATAGCACTGACAGCACAGAGAGAGATTGATACTGTGTGTGTGCGCTGCTGCGCTACCATCCGTCCAGGGTCAGCCATAGGCGCACAATTCCTCAAGTTTTAGGTGGAAATGCCATATTAGGAATGTATTCAGTCATTTTCTTACTTAGCAAGCACTTTGTTGTAAGACAGAGGCCTCATGCGCACGGCCGTTGTTTTGGTCCGCATCCGAGCCGCAGTTTTGGTGGCTCAGATGCGGACCCATTCACTTCAAGAGGGCTGCAAAAGATGCGGACAGCACTCCGTGTCCTGTCCATATCCGTTGCTCCGTTCCGTGGTCCGCAAAAAAATTATATAACCTGTCCTATTCTTGTCCGCGTTTTGCGGTCAAGAATAGGCAGTTAAATTAATGGATGTCGTGCCGTTCCGCAAATTGAGGACCGCAAAACACACAACGGTTGTGTGCATGAGGCCAGACTTGCATGTGCCTCACATTACGTGTGCTGGGGGTTAGTTCCAGGAATCTGCAGCTCCCACGTTCCAACATTACTGGTGACATCAGGTATTATGCAAAAAATCATGGAAAAAAAACATTATACAAAAGGCATTTGCTACATTGTGACTTTATATAACAGACCACACATAGTGAGTGGTAATTATCTCTGCAGGGATCAGCACCCTCCGGCACTCCAGCTGTTCTGCAACTACAACTCCCAGAATCTTCCTTTCACTTCTAGGGAAGTCCCAAGAATAGTAGAATATACAATAGGGCTGGAGGGGTTAAAAAAAAATAAAAGATAATGTAACTCACCTTAATCCACTTGTTTGCGCAGCCGGCATCTCTTCTGTCTTCTTTTGTGAGGAATAGGACCTTTGATGACGTCACTATGCTCATCACATGGTCCGTCACATGATCCATCACCATGGTGATGGGTCATGTGACGGACCATGTGATTAACGTAGTGACGTCATCAAAGGTCCTATTCCTCATAAAAGAAGACAGAAGAGATGCCGGCTGCGCGAACAAGTGGATTATGGTGAGTTAAATTATTATTATTATTTTTTTAACCCCTCCAGCCCTATTGTACTATGTTATAATAATGTTATAAGGGAAAATAATAATGATCGGGTCCCCATCCCGATCGTCACCTAGCAACCGTGCGTGAAAATCGCAACGCATCTGCACTTGCTTGCGGATGCTTGCGATTTTCACGCAACCCCATTCATTTCTATGGGGCCTGCGTTACGTGAAAAAGCACCGTGTGCACAGCCCCATAGAAATTAATGGGTCAGGATTCAGTGCGGGTGCAATGCGTTCAGCTCACGCATTGCACCCGCACGGAATACTTGCCCGTGTGAAAGGGGCCTTAATGAAACCTGCCAGAGCCCTGCCATGAACCCAATAGAACATCTCTGGAGAGACCAGAAAATGGCTGGCCATCGATGTTCCCCATGCAACCTGACAGTGCTTGAGAGGATCTGCAGAGAAGAATGGCAGCAAATCCCCCAAATCCAGGCATGCAAACCTTGTGGCATCATACCCAAGAAGACTGGAGGCTGAAATCACTGCCAAAGATGCTTCAATTAAATCTTGAATAAAGGGTCTGATGTCAATGCAAGATTTTAGTTTTTCCTTTTCAATAAATTAGTAAAGATTTCTAACATTCTGTTCCGAATTTTCATACGGCAACATAACAAAATGAGAAAAAAGTGAAAGAGTCTGAAGACTTTTCGAATGCATTGTTTATTTCAATCTCCTCAGCCATGGGTGTAACTACCAGGGTAGCAGACATAGCAGCTGCTGTGGGGCCAATCAACTAAGGAGGCCCATTTCCACTGAGACATAAGGTGCATTAAGTGATAAAATGCATATAAAGTGCCATGGAAAATTTGATATGACCCCATCCTAAGTTTCACTATGGAGCCTCATGGTTACTTCTGTTTCCATTATTCCTTCTCTGCAGCATTAGTTTTTGCATTTTTCTTGTGCTGTTACATCACTACATTATTCCTGTGACATCATATGTGCATTACACTTGAATGTGACATCACTATTTGTATAATTCCAGTGTTGCAACATCACTGAGTGTATTTTCTGTGACATGATTGTATTTATTATTGTCTATATTGCCACTGTTATATCACTGTGTACATTACCCTATGCTGTGACATCACAATGTGCACATTCCTGTTTTATGACATCAGTGTGTGTCTTAGCCTTCTGCATTGGTGAGACCAACATATTCCTGAAAGTTGTCATGGTGGAATGGGGCCCCATTCCCAGTTTTGCTATGGGTTCCCATGGTTACATGACTACCGGAGATGAGCTACTGACTGTGTCTCCAAGTCATCTGCACATGTGAATGCCGTGTACACAGAATTGTGGCATGTTCCTGTAGATCTATTACTCCATGATTAGGTCCCACCTCTGGGACCCTCACCTATCAGACAATGGGAGCATATAATAGTGATATACCCCCATTGTCTGGGATGGGAATATCCCTTTAAGGCCCCTTTCACACGGGCGAGTTTTCCGCGCAGGTGCAATGCGTGAGGTGAACGCATTGCACCCGCACTGAATCCTGACCCATTAATTTCTATGGGGCTGTGCACATGAGCGGTGATTTTCACGCATCACTTATGCGTTGCGTGAAAATCACAGCATGCTCTATATTGTGCGTTTTTCACGCAACGCAGGCCCCATAGAAGTGAATAGGGCTGCGTGAATATCGCAGGCAAGTGCAGATGCGGTGCGATTTTCACGCACGGTTGCTAGGAGACAATCGGGATGGAGACCCGATCATTATTATTTTCCCTTATAACATGGTTATAAGGGAAAATAATAGCATTCTTAATACAGAATGCATAGTACAATAGCGCTAGAGGGGTTAAAAAAAAAATATATAATAATTTAACTCGCCTTAATCCACTTGCTCGCGCAGCCCGACTTCTCTTCTGTCTTCTTTTTTGCTGTGTGCAGGAAAAGGACCTGTGGTGACGTCACTGCGCTCATCACGTGATCTTTTACCATGGTGATGGATCATGTGATGGACCATGTGATGACCGGAGTGACGTCACCACAGGTCCTTTTCCTGCAAACAGCAAAAAAGAAGACAGAAGAGAAGCCGGCTGTGCGAGCAAGTGGATTAAGGTGAGTTAAATTATTTTTTTATTTTTTTTAACCCCTCCAGCGCTATTGTACTATGCATTCTGTATTAAGAAATAAAAAATAAAAAATGTGAATTGTGGACATTACCATGCACCAATATCTAATTTTTTATGTTATTTGCAATATTGTCTACTGAAATAAATTGAATTCATTTAGCAATTACCTCATGTTTCTCACTACCATGGTTGGCACGGAAACTGACTATAAGCCATTATCAGGGTGCATATTGTCAGTGGTTTAGGCATTTCTTTCTGACTGAAAACCCCTCTTTTCATAATTTTTCTGCTCCTGTGACCATTTAATGTACATATTACAGTATTCCATAATATGGGTTAATCATCAACATTAATAAGAGGAATAACAGTGCATCCCCCCATAACAGCGACAGTGGCTCTGAAGCGTCAGCCCTCCACGCTCGGCCTGTCTGTCCGTCTGTCCATCTAACATGAAGTTCCTATGGGGTCAAATGTCAGATTCATTTATGAGGTCATTTATCAAACTGGTGTAAAGTAGAATTGGCTTAGTTGCCCATAGCAACCAATCAGATTCCTCCTTTCATTTTCCAAAGGAGCTGTCCAAAATGAAAAGTGGAATCTGATTGGTTGCTATGGGCAACTAAGCCAATTCTACTTAACACCAGTTTGATCAATTATGTTGGGCCAGAGGCAGTAGACGCACAAGTCTCTAGTAGTTTCCTGGCTCTGGTGCAGGATAGAGAGCAGCTCCTGTCGGGGGCAGGGCCAGAATGGGTTTTGCCCCTCATGGTGTCAATGAAAACGCACACAGTATGTTTTTGTGGTATTTTTCTCTCTCTCCCCCTCCCTATTTTCTATAAAATTTCTCCTCAGGTTGTCAGTAAGCCGGTGACAAGTCAGACAGCTTCTGGATTGGTCAATTTGGTTGCTGGATGGTTGCTGGGCAAGTTTGCCCAGCGTTGCTATTGGTTAAATTGGTTGCTGCCTGGTTGCTGGGCATATTTTCTATTTTTAAATCGAACATTGATTGGTTATGGGCCCTTTGTGGCGGGAATTTCAGCTATTTATGGAGCAGTACTTAAATTGAGGACTCATTCAGCGTGTCAAGATTCAAGATGGAAGTTCGTCCCGCCCTCCTGCAGATTTGTCGCAGTCTTTGAATTTTGGGTGGGGGGGGGGGGGGGGTTAGTCGCCCAGCCTTCTGGGTGGACAAATGATAAGTGGTAACGGACTTTATTATTATGGGTATTTTAAATTCATAATGGTTTATTTTCTTTTGGTTTATGTTACCCCCCAAATTTAATAAAGACCGCGGCCTTTTCATTCACAATGTATTTTGTCATTATTTATAGGTTATTTATGATATGGTCTGTTTATTGTTGAATATGAAACCATATGTTTTCTAGGGTCCACTTATTAACCTGAGGCCTGTGCTGCGCAGCACACACGTGGGCCCCAACACCCACACCGTCAACTGGACAGCACTGACGAAAGGCAAATAATACTTTGCCCTGTCTGTCCATGAACATACATGGATGTCTCCCTTGGATATTAGACAGCTGCACAGTATAGTGGACAGGATGTACATCAGGAATATACTATACATAATATAGGGGTTGCTGTAAAAAAGAAAACTTACTAAAGTGCAGAGAACCGCTTATTATCTGCTATTACAATAAGTGCAGACAGTAGATGTATATTAGTATCTTTGTACAAGACATCTTCAGCTATATATAGGAGAAATAATAGAGGCCAAAATGTTTTTCTCTTTTAATGGTCCATCGTTACACGTATAACACTATGGATTCCCATTTATTCCAATTTTAAGTCATGCCCTTTGTCTCCTCTAGCTGATTGCATGGGTCCCACCAACAGGACCTTCGCTTTATCTTTAAGGACACACAATGTAAAAAAAAAAAAAAAAAAAAGAGTTTACTAAACAAGCAGCTACAATGAGTTTTCTATTGTGTCCTGTAACCAAAAGTGTTACTCAAGACAACTACAGTCATGTGAAAAAATTAGGACACCCTTTGAAAGCATGTGGTTTTTTGTAACATTTTTAATAAAAGGTTATTTCATCTCCGTTTCAACAATACAGAGAGATTAAAGTAATCCAACTAAACAAAGAAAACTGAAGAAAAGTCTTTTCAAGATCTTCTGTAAATGTCATTCTACAAAAATGCCTATTCTAACTGAGGAAAAAGATAGGACACCCTCACATGTATTCCCTCTTAAATTGGCTCAGATCTCACACAGGTATATCACACCAGGTGCACATAATTAGTAGATCGTTACTCTGCATGTTGAATGAGGCTTGTCCTATTTAAACCTCAGACATTTAGTTTGGTGTGCTCCTGACTGTTGAAGTGAGAGTGAGCACCATAGTGAGAGCAAAAGAGCTGTCAGAGGACTTCAGAAAAAAGATTGTAGCAGCCTATGAGTCTGGGAAGGGATTTAAAAAGATCTCAAAAGATTTTGAAATCAGCCATTCCACTGTCCGGAAGATAGTCTACAAGTGGAGGGCTTTCAAAACAACTGCCAACATGCCCAGGACTGGTCGCCCCAGCAAGTTCACCCCAAGAGCAGACCGCAAGATGCTAAAAGAGGTCTCCAAAAACCCTAAAGTGTCATCTCGAGAACTACAGCAGGCTCTGGCTACTGTTGATGTAGAAGTACATGCCTCTACAATCAGAAAGAGACTGTACAAGTTTAACTTGCATGGGAGGTGTGCAAGGAGGAAACCTTTGCTTTCCAAGAGAAACATCGAGGCCAGACTGACATTTGCCAGAGATAAAGTTGACAAAGACCAGGACTTCTGGAATAATGTTCTTTGGACAGATGAGTCCAAAATTGAATTATTTGGACACAACAGCAGAGGACATGTTTGGCGTAAACCAAACACAGCATTCCAAGAAAAGAACCTCATACCAACTGTGAAGCATGGAGGTGGAAGTGTCATGGTTTGGGGCTGCTTTGCTGCAGCAGGACCTGGTCAGCTCACCATCATAGAATCCACGATGAATTCTACTGTGTATCAGAAGGTGCTTGAAGAACATGTGAGACCATCAGTTAGAAAATTAAAGCTGAAGCGGAACTGGACCATGCAACATGACAATGACCCAAAACATACTAGTAAATCAACCAAAGATTGGCTGAAAAAGAAGAAATGGAGAGTCCTGGAATGGCCAAGTCAAAGTCCAGATTTGAATCCCATTGAGATGCTGTGGGGTGACTTGAAAAGGGCTGTACGTGCAAGAAACCCCTCAAACATCTCACAGCTGAAAAAGTTCTGCATTGAGGAGTGGGGTAAAATTTCCTCAGACCGATGTCGAAGACTGGTAGATGGCTACAAGAACCGTCTCACTGCAGTTATTTCAGCCAAAGGAGGTAACACTCGCTATTAGGGGCAAGGGTGTCCTATCTTTTTCCTCAGTTAGAATAGGCATTTTTGTAGAATGACATTTACAGAAGATCTTGAAAAGACTTTTCTTCAGTTTTCTTTGTTTAGTTGGATTACTTTAATCTCTCTGTATTGTTGAAACGGAGATGAAATAACCTTTTATTAAAAATGTTACAAAAAACCACATGCTTTCAAAGGGTGTCCTAATTTTTTCACATGACTGTATATAGCCATGCCATATTTGTAAGGTTTTCTTCATCTAAAGAGGAGCTGTCAAACCTACTGACAAGTCTGTAAAATAAAATACAAAAACTGATTCTGGCGCTCCTTTTATTATAACTGCATGTTGTTCTGATCCTCAATTATTCCTACTAGACGTTTATTAATTAATCTGCAACTGGGTGTCCCTGCACAGTCCTACACTATTCAGTCAGTACTGCCAGTGTGAGACTGCGCAGGGACACCCCTCCAACTGGTAACACCCAGTTGCAGATTCATTAATAGACGTCTAGTAGGAATAATTGAGGAACATAATAGCATGGAATTATATGAAATGCTGCTCCAGATTTGTTAGTACATGGGGAAAGCCTGTAGTTACTGAAATAGATATGTCAGGAGAGGCTTTTCCCAATGAATTCACACCGATTTCACTGTACCAAAAAATTAATTATGATTAATGTAAACTTTTAAAAATAAAAGTAAAATATTGTTGGCCGGTCAAAATAGTCAATTTCAACTACTTTTTAAAAATGTCAAAAAAGGTGATAGGTCATGACATTTCCTTAAAAGGCTTGTTCACCCCTGGGGACCTTTTCTGCAGACCCCCCCAGAGGCACGGTCGACATGGGAGTAGCTAAAGGGGGTACAGAGGTAGCAGTCGCTACTGGACCCAGGAGCCTTACCCTAAGTTCACACCTGAGCGTTTTACAGCGCGTTCCTACGCGCTGTAAAACGCTCAACAAGGAGAAACCAATGTTTCCCTATGGGAATGGTTCTCACCTGGGCGTTTTACAGCGCGTACGATCGCGCTGTAAAACGCCCGACGCTCAAACAAGTTCTTGAGCTTTTTTGGGGGCGTTTATCGCGCGTTCCCGCACATAGATATTCGGGAACGCGCTACAATGTGTGCACGCCTGTCTCTGTATGCGCGATTGTAAACGCCCGTACAATCGCGCATACAGAGCGCTCGTTTCAGAACGCTGAGGTCTGAACCCAGGGTTAGAGACCCAAAGATCCTTCTGTCACATAAGAAGACACCAGTATTATAGAAAGCACATGGTAGTGGGGAGCCCTTGTACAGATTTTGCACGTCGGCCAAGGATCAACATGGCTACTTTCTTCCAAAACCAGTGCTATACAGGTTGCATGTCATATTGCAGCTCAGCCCCATTCTCTTCAATGCAATACCATAAACAACCTGTGGACAGATTAAGCGCTATTTCTGGAAGAAAACAGATATTTTCAATGTTGCATTAAATTGCACTACGATCACATAAAATCCTCTACTACTATACGGGTTGACTGGCCATAGACTCTATCAAGAGACTTGGTACATAAGTACCTGATGCTCGCAGCGTTAACATGTTTCTTACGGGCGACTGCGCGTGCCCTCCAGAATTCAGCTGTAGACAGCAATCCAGTTGAATACTGCAGCATGGCACAGGCTTGCCTCCATTCACCCTTATCGGCCACTAGGTCTGCGGCTTATGAGATAGTGTACAAATGGCGCAGACAGTCGGCAGAGCAATGACATCATCATGCCGGCCAGTGTTGGGTGAAGTTCGGAAGAGGCCTATGACCTGCACTGTAGATTGCGGCATGGAAAATAACTCAGGTGAGTATTTTATTTTTGTTTACTCAGCCACTCGTACTGCTATGGACACTATGTATAAGGGGCACTATGTGGGGCATTACTGTGGGTGCTATAGGGACATTTTATTACTGGGCTACTATGGGGGCATTATTAGTGGAGGTACTATAAGGGACATTATTAATACTGGGGCATTATAGCGAGCATTTTAATTACTGGGGGCACAATAAGGAGGCGTTATAAATTGTACAGCGAGCCTGGGAAGAGCTGGAGCAGAGGATGGCAGTTGGTAGTGGCTCTGGCTGTCAGTCAATCACAGTGGCTTTCCCGACATCATTGGTCCCTAGGCAGGGGCGGACTGGGAACGTAAAGTGGTCCTGAAAAAAACTAAACTAAAAGTGGCATATATTTTATTACATGAAATCCCATAAATTTGTTAAAATTTGAGACATTTCACATGCAGATCATTTCAAATCAGTTCGAAAGGCAATGACAGCCTCTGAATATTTCCAGGAGACTGCACAGTCAGGGGCAAACTGGGCAAATGGGGGGCCCAACACCAACCCAAATGGCCACATACTGCGGCGGGGCACGGGAGCGCATAGTTCCCTGCCCCGCCGCTGATCCCGGCCCCTGTGTGATCGCCTGTGCCGGGACGCAGTACAGTTGAGTGTGCGCACCTGGACATAGGTGAGTATTAAGCTTTTATTTTTTTAATTTTTATTTTATGCGCCAACTTTGGGGGGACATGGGGGGACACACACAGGAGGACATGTGAAGAGACAGTACATCGGGGGGAAATTGCAGTATGGGGGCAAATAACCGTACTATGTGGGGGGAAAATATTATTGTGGGATTACAGTGTGGGGGCAAATTATTATGGGAGGGATTACTATGTGGGGGCAAATTATTATGGGAGGGATTACTATGTGGGGGCAAATTACTATATGGGGCAACGTGGGGGAAACTACTGTGTGGGGGCAGTGTGGGGAAAACTACTGTGTGGGGGCAGTGTGGGGTAAATTACTGTGTGGGGCAGATTACTGTGTGGGGTAAATTACTGTGTGGGGGCAGTGTGGGGTAAATTACTGTGTGGGGCAATGTAGGGGAAACTACTGTGTGGGGCAGTGTGGGGTAAAATACTCAGTGGGGGAAGTGTGGGGGAAACTACTGTGTGGGGGTAAACTACTATGTGGGGGAAATTACTGTGTGTATGTGGAGGGGAAATTACCATGGCGGGGCAGTGTGTGTGAAATTACTATGTGGGGGAAATAACTATGGGGGAATTACTATATGGGGACATCATGGGGGGCCTTGCTATTGGGGAGGCACTGTAGGGGCAATTCTATTATTTCTGGGGACACTATACAGGGATTATTACCCGGAGCACAATATAGGGTGTTATTATGACTGGGGGCACTCTAGGGGACATTATAGCTGCTGTGGACACTATAGGGACATTTGGGGTAATTTATCAAACTAGTGTAAAGTAGAACTGGCTTAGTTGCCCATAGCAGCCAATCATATCTCACCTTTCATTTTTTACAGCTCTTTTGGAAATCCAGTTCTACTTTACACCAGTTTGATAAATGACCCCAATTATGTCTATTAGGGTCACTATTATTTCAGCAGTATAGTACCTGAGGCTTCGGGGGGCACAACAGTCACAGTATTGGGAGTGGTAGCAGCATGAGACTGTGGTGACACCGGGAATTGAGAAATGTAACATGTCTGCGTTACAAACTCTGTAGCGACGAGATGAGAATTTGTCATGGCGGTCTGGGTCAAACAGAGGAGAAGAGGAAAGAAGGTCTACATAACAGGAGATGTCCCTGGATGTAAGAGGTATGTGGTCACTATGACATGTAGAAAGTGTTTTTAAAGGAGAGTTACACTTTAAAGGCTATATTTGTTTGTCTTGCCAACCTGCTTCTTGTTTTTTTCAGTTAAAAGGTTTACCTGGGAATTTGATATGGATGGTCTATCCTCAGGATAGGTCATCAGTATCAGATCAGTGGGAATCCGACTCCCGACAGCCCTGCTGATCAGGTGTTTGACGAGGCCATGGCACTCACCAGAGCTCCGGTGAGCACTGCTGTCTCTTTATAGTTTACCAAGCTCATCGCCGTACATTAGACAGCAGCGATGCTTGGTATTGCAGCTCATCTCCTTTCACTTGAATGGGGCTTAACTGCAATTTAGCCATGTGACTGATATACAGGGACATCACTGGCTTCCCAACAGTTGATCGGCAAGTGTCCCGGGAAAAGGACGCCAGCGGATCTGATATTGATGACCTATCCTAAAGATAATCTCATAGCCCTTGCTGGTACTGTACTCTGCACGAGCATCTGCGTGGACAAACCATGTGTAATCCGCAATCAGTGCAGGCAGGCTATGTGTGAATGTGTTGTCTGTGCAATATTTATTTTGGGCTCCCACTTAAAATTGTGCCCAGGGCCACACTTTGTCTAAAACCGGCCCTGTGCACAGTATGTACATAATGTAAAATTGTGTGAAATCTGATTAACCATCCAGAGAGATGAAGGAATGTGGCCATAAAGGATGTTAAAATCTCTAATTCCAGTAGTTTCTGTGAAGTGCCTCAGCTGTGGGACATTTTTTATCTTCTCAGCTTTAACAATTCTGCCTTCCATCAGGGTTCAAAGCCCTCTTTAATGAATGGATTTAATAGAGATGAGCAGTACATATAATTCCATCAGTCCTAGAATATCTCTGATCCTGCAGAATACAGTAAGTAAGGTACAGTGGGGGACATTTATCAATAATGCTGTAATTTGCGTAAAAAACATACTAACATTACAAATCAAAAGTGGTGGTTTGTTTCACTTCATATATCAAAAGGCGCATACCACTTGGAAAATAACTTGGTTCTCCGCCTATTTCTCTTGATTTGTGACATTTTAACGCCAATAGCACTGAAATGCTACAGATTTTCAAACGGGGCAGATATTGTGGGAGAAAATTCTGTGACTGAAAATCACTTCCATTCATTTGAATGGGGCAGAAAGCACACGGATTTCTGCAAGCCTTCATTCAGGTGAATGGAACTGAGTTTCAGTCGCAGAATTTTCTGCCACAAAATCTGCGGCACATGAAGTAGCCCTTAGGCTCCATTCAGACGTCCGTAGTGCAATGCGAATCCGCAATACACCCGGCCGGCACCCCCATAGAAATGCCTATTCTTGTCAGGAATTGTGGACAAGAATAGGACATGCTCTATTTTCTTGTGGATGTGGAAGTGCAGATCCGCAAATGCAGATGCGAACAGCACATTCCAGCCCCATTGAAAATTAATGGGTCCACACCTGTTCCGCAAAATTGCGGAACGGATGCGGACCCATTTTGCGGACGCGTGAATGGACCCTTAGGGATATGACAAGGCATGAAGTACGGTCGCCAACACAGACTCGAGCAAAATGGACTTCAAATATTCTCCTCATAATAAATTCCCCCTGATATCATTTGATAAGTTCTGAGCGTGTGATCTTAGACCTCACACATATGGGTATGGGGTCTTACTGTACCTCCCTATGCCTCGGATGCTTAATGGATTGAGGAATTCTTGTTAATCTAGGGTAGATTCCCTTGATACATAAGGCACCCAACGAAGCATTGTAAGGTGGGACACAGAAGTCCCTGTAGTACTCCATGTGCTGTTGGCCAGCCTTCAACATACGACTGATTTGGAGCTGAAATCCTTAAAGGGCATCTGTCAGCAGATTTGTACCTATGGCACTGGCTGACCTGTTACATGTGCGCTTGGCAGCTGAAGGCATCTGTGTTGGTCCCATGTTCATATTTGCCTGCATTGCTGAGAAAAATGAAGTTTTAATATATGCAAATTAGCTTCTATGAGCAATGAGGGCGTTACTCTCTCTGCGCATTGATTAACATGGCCAGGCGTTATGATGTTTACACTGCCTGGCCCTGTCAATTAAAGTGCAGAGGGTACGGCCCTTGCGGAGAGAGCAGAGCCTCTAGGTGTAACGGCAACGCCCCCATTGCTCCTAGAGGCTCATTTGCATATATTGCAACTTCATTTTTCTCAGCGATGCGGGCACATAGGAACATGGGACCGACACAGATGCCTTCAGTGGCCAAGTGCACATGTAACAGGCCTTTAAACTGAAATGAAAGCATGTGTAGAATATTTGACAAAACGTTGTTCATGTGTCTGTGTGACTAACATAAGGGAATGAAATCCAATGCCGTTTTCTACAAGGGTCTCTAATCTGAGACCACTCTTCACATACTACAAACACGGCAATGGTTGTCCTCCGATAAATATTTTTGAGTAGATCAGTTATATTTTTAGATGGATGCGACAGATTTATTGTCCTGTCACCAACTGTCAGACTATAGTGTGAAATCCTCTCTCTATCTTCTGCACAGTTCTCTGCCCTGTATCTGTATAGGCCCGGGAAAAGCAGCCGTACTTTCATTTCTGCTTAGAGTTGATGGAAGGGGTTAAAATTAGATGTTCCTGTGCTCACAGACACACTGCAAATTTCCCCCCATGCACAAACAGCAGCCAATCAGCTGCGGGTTCCAGCCCACCCCCACCAATCAGAGGGCATTACATTAGAAAACAGCTAACTCTGCAGCAGCCTTATTGGTCGGCACATGGTAGTTCTAAGTGCTGATTGGCCGAGGGGGAGCTTGGCACAGGTGTTGCTGGGAGATGTTGGGAGGCAGAGCGATGTCTCCAGTCAGACATAAAAAGCAAGTTAGAAAAAAAAAAAGGAACAACAAAACTTCTTCATTCTTTGATGCTCAGCCCTTATTTCTCATGTGCGGCACACTAATACTGCAGTGCGACCCTCTGATACCATCATGTTATAATGTGCTGACACTTCTCATACCTATATGTAATACCTGCTCAAATAAGAACTACCCACCCACCTATTACCCCATGTAATACATGTTCTTATGCCCTTCTACTATGAAGAAACCGAAAATGTATAGTACAGATTTATAGTAGACATACAAACTATATATATTCTGGTGAATGTGTGATGTCACATTCATGCTGTGATGTCATCCAATAAATCTGCCTAATACATAAGGCTTACTATTGCACAGATACAGACACAGATTTAATAACGCCCCAGCTACATCCTCTCCTGGCATAGACTCGGCTGCAGGCTGTACTGCACAGAACATATTCCTGCCCATCTCACCCCATGTTACTGCAGAGCCGAGTTCTGCCCCACAACACCCTCTCCTATCCAATAACATTGGAGTGTTGTCCTGACTGGGGTCTCCACGTGTCTCCATCTTAACCCATGGTGCAGACGGAGGCACTCAACTTCTTCAGGAGGACGTGGCTGTAAAGATTGGTGTCCTCTTCTTTTTGTTATTAGTGCAGCTGCCGGGACTGCAAAAACCAGACCTGCAAATCCTCACCCAAACATCTGCAGAGCATAGCCCAGCTAGCCCAGAGCTGAGGACCTGTGTGCAGCACATTGCCATGGAGTAGTAGAGTTTGCAGAGCGCTGATTTGAGGATCAATCATAAAAACATGTCAGTGTATTCTTATCCACCAGGCAGGGAACAGACCTGGGACTAGAGCAATGCTAAAACATTTTTAATATGCTTGAATCTTATCCAGATGTGATTTTTGTGATGTTCTGCCTGGTTTCACATCATTATTCGGGATGAGGGAACTGAATATCCTACAGACCAATGTCATGGATGCCACCAACAAACAGTTGACAGTGGCCAACATTGCACCCTTTTTTTTTCCTACATCAAGAATGAGCTCCATTTTGAATTTTGCTATGGAGCTGACTCCCCAATGTGTATGGTGAATTGTCAAACCTGTTATAGTTTTTGCTGTTGAATGGGGACTACTAACGCCTCATCACAGCTGGAGACTGACTATTCAGGCGTTATGGCAGCGCCAGAGGGCCTATGATGTACCCATAATCAGTTACAACACTCCTTAATGTTACGTGAATGGACCTACAAAATACATGTGAGGAATGAGGAGTACTTCTAAATGAAATTAGTTACCTCAAACCAAGACTTTAGGGGGAAAAGTAGGTGGTAACCTTTAATGCTCTAGGCCCAGCTCATTCTGAAGTCCTCCCCTGCTTTAAAAGGGTCTTCCGAGATTTAAATACTGATGACCTATCCTGTGGATAGGTAATCAGTATCTGATCGGTGAGGGTCCGACAACCGGGACCCCCGTCAATCAGCTGTTTGAGAAGGCACTGCCCTCCTGTGAGCGCCACAGCCTTCTGACAGCTTACCAAGCACAGCGCCCTAGAGTGGTTGTTCTTGATATTGCAGCTCAGCCCCATTCACGTCCATGGGGCTGAGCTGCACTTAGGCCATATAAACGATGAACATGATGTCACTAAGTCTAGGGAAAGCTGCGAGAAGGCCGTGGCGGTACTGCGAGCTGATCGGGCCACACAAAGATCAGATCATGTTGACCTATCCAGAGAATAGGGCATCAGTATTTAAGTCTGGGAAAACCCCTTTAACATCAAAGGTGACTAGACTGGGTCACCTGTCTAAAGGTGGCCATAAAACTTAGATAGCTCTTGGCCGAACAAGCAGTTCCTGAGCTATTTCTTCTGAACCCCCCAATACACATTTATACTCAATATGTAGATGGGAATAAGCTGCTACTAGACACCTCTGGCATCGGCTTATTTCCCTTGAGAACAAAAGGATTGCACATGTTGAATTCAAAAAGCTCGATCCTTATTTTCATCTACACCCCCATACACATTAGCTGATGGGCCAGTCCTGCCGACATCAGTGGGTTCAGCTATCGTCCATCTACTGTGTATGGCCAGCTTAAGATCTGATCTCTAGAGTATCAGCAAATTACCGTAGAGGCTATGTGACCTGTCCTGCACCGAGCAAGAACAGCAGGCCAGACCTGTGAATTTACCATATGTGGCACAGGCAATTTTTTGCTAAGAATAATATTTTTTTACATTTATGTAAAATGAAATCTCAGAACAATATGTTAATCTGAAGTAGGAAGCATAGACAGGCTTAGGTTAATTGTCTTCAAGCCTAAAATCCAGGTGTAATCCCTACAGGGGATCAATGTGACTGCATTCCACGTACAGCACTACAGAATATGTTAGCTTAATATATGAATAAAAATAGTGCTAATTACTTATCATGATCATATCCTAGAAGCAGGCAGACAATAATAATTTAGCAAATATGCAAGAAGTCCGAGCACAAAGAGTGCACAAAGTGAACTAAGAACTAAGCCGACGCACGAAAGAGCTGGTGACAAGAATTGGTATGTATCGAGGACAAGGATATCTAAAGGATGCGGTGGGCACAGCCCATAGGAGGGTACCTCTGCAGTATGTAGGGAAGTACAGTCCTTTAGGGAATAGAGGGATGGGAAGTTTGTCCTCTTTGCAAACTTGTGATCCTTGTCTTAATAAAAAGACATTGCTCTGCCTCCCAACATCTCCCAGCAACACCTATGCCCATCTCATCTGCTACCAATCAGCAAGCCATACCCCTACTCCCACCAATCCAATAGTGTGGGCATTGGCTATTTACTGTACAAATGGCATTTCATTGGTGAGACAGGTCTGAAAGTAGCAGATGATTGGAGCTACGCATACAGGGAGGCATTTTGCAGAGTTTCTCTTTGGAGAACAGAGTAGCACAGAGCACCCAAACATTATAAATAAAAGATGCCAGCCCGCCGCCTGCCTCCCCATGGGCTGACCTCTGTCTGACAGCACTCCGGGCCCTCCCTGCCTGTCAACAGCCCTCTACAACACGAGATAGGGACAGTCTCCAATGAGAGAACATAGGTGTCTCCTAAATAGCCAATCAAGAGCACTCATGTCTCACCCAATCCTGGGTTGCAGTCAGGCAGCACTGTTCACCTATCACACGAATTGCGGGCAATCATTGGAAGGCTGGGGCGGGTGTTGTCTGGAAGGAGATGGGTGGGGAGAAAATACGTGTTCAATGGTCCGAGGTAATATATGAGAGAGGGAGGCGAGAGTGTGTGCGAACACGTGGACAAGAATAGAAGCACGCTGTGTCAGCATCCTTCGCAGAAGAGACAGCCTGTGTGACACCATGCTGGGAATCTAAGAGCGTAATCTGATTTTGGGAACCTGTATACTGTGTGCACTGTATCATTGCAAATACAATGCAATTCACTTCTCTCTGCTTATAAGTCTGAGAATGACTCCCACACGAGGATGGTGTGCGGTTAGCAAGCTTTCTTGTGCTCCTGTGTAGGTTTATGCATTACGCCTGAGCTCGTGTTCATACCTGAGCAGTACAATCTTTGAACCTGGTGTAAGTCTATCTGATACAGTATGTGCATGCTCTTTTATATCCTCGTGTATTGTGTTTAGGTTATAAACTGTCTGTAAAGCAGTGGTGGGCAGCATGGGGTTTCAGGACATATACAAGTGACCGTTATATCTGCACGGAGACCAGATTAGCTCCATTTGCATTTGCAACCTTCATCAACATTTGCAGTTAAGCAGGCTGATTGACAGCTCACATTTTTACATATTCGCTCCTCTGTATCATATGGCAGAACCTATGCAGGTTGAGATTTGATGCTGGTTGGTGGAGCAGAGCTTCCATACATAATGTGTATTTGGTTGGTGAAGCTTGTTCGAGGAGCTCACGTCTACTGTGTATGTGGCGTGCTTCCTCGGTTCTATCCCAGTCATGATGTTAACACATTGTGGACAGCATGCAGCTCCTGAGGAAGCATATCTTTCTAGTGACTTTCTTTTGCTGCAGTACTTTAATCACATCCTTCCCTGTAGACAGACGCATTTTACTCGATTCTAGTGTAGCCTCAGCCTCTCTAACTGAAATATTAGACTTGGCAGCTCATGGGCTCTCCTGCTGCGGCGCTGCAGTCTTGGAATGACAGCCTAGTCTTTTCAAGTACCCCATTGCTAGTCACATTCCAGGACTATAAAAGAAAATAACCCTAGCGTTACGATCCCTCAGAAATGTTTTGGCCACTGTACATACGTAGACAACCGAGCATGAGAAATATCACGAGTCTACTTCTGCATCCATGTCTGCAGGGGAAAGTGGTCTTGTTCTTTGTGGTAGGGGGTTAAGTTAAATGGGTTTTCTGGGAGTCCATTATTAATGACCTATCCTTTCGATAGACTATCAATATCTGATCAGATGGGGTCCCACTCCCGGCACTTCCGCGGATCAGCTGTTTAAAAAGTTCATGGCTCTCTGGAGAGCGGTGTGGCCTCTTCCTAGGCCAATCGCCAATGATATCACATTCATCAAGTGAATGGGCCTGAGCTACAATACCAAGCACAAAAACTGTACAGCGCTGTGATTAGTAAGCTGTGAGGAGGCCACAGCACCCTGGTGAGCGCAACAGCCTTCTTCAGGCGTGCCGGTAGTCAGACCCCCAATATTTCAATATTGACAAAATATCCTGAGGATAGGTCATCAATATTAAACCCCTCTTTTTAATAGTATTTTTAATGTCTGCAGGGGTAAGGGGGGGGGGGGGATTTTTGGAGGGGGCAGTTGCTTCGTGGTCCATGCATACACTCACCCATCCATCACTATTGAGTGCAGCGCTGCAGTAACAAGAAATGTCTAGGCCCCATTGCAAATTTTTTAACTCAGCCCCTACTCCTGAGCTACTTCCCTGCAACTCTCCTTTCTGCGCTAGTCATCTGCCCCCACACAGTAGAATGCCCCCTTAGTGCCCCCATACAGTAGTTATGGCCTCTTAGTTCCCCCTTCTTAGTAGTTTTGGCCCCTTAGTGCCCCCACACAGTAGTGCTCCCCTTAGTGCCCCCACACAGTAGTGCTCCCCTTAGTGCCCCCCTTACATTAGTGCTGGCTCTGTGGTATAAATAAAAGTAATAACATCCCGCTCTCTCCAGCAAAGCAGTGAGGTCATCACACCTGCTCGGCTCAGAGAATGCACAGGCAGGGAATGATCCCTGGTTTGAACACACTTCTACTCAGCCCAGGGGTGAAATGAGGTCACAGCATCATGCCAGGTGGGATAGCACAGGCCGAGGAATCAAGCCTGGGCCGTAATGGATGACAGACAACCATTATGGCCTGAGCCTCCCTGCCACTGCAGCCCTGGAGCACCCACCCCTGTGGAGATATACTCTAAGGCCTCATGCACATGACCGTATTTGTGGTATGTGCGTCTGATCCACATTTTTTGCAGTTGACAGACATCCATTATGGACCGGTGCCCCGTGCCACTACGACCCCAGAGCAGCCTCCCCTCTATAGATCTATTTAGTGTCTCTCTCTAAGGTCTCATGCACACAACCGTATTTTTGATCAGAGCATCTGCAATACAACAGGTATGGTCATGGGCGGACTGGGAACTTAAAGTAGCCCTGGAAAAAATAAAATAAAAGTGGCCCCATGTTTTAGGCAGGTCCAAATTGACAGAAGGGGGGCAACACTAATAGATAACTGTAGTGCAGAACAAAATACTGCCCCAGCAGAACCAAATAGCACAGTGCAGCACAAAACACTGCCACCTTCACATAGTACTCAACTGTGAATGGTGATACAGCTGAGTTTAGGAAGGCACCTGTGGCCATTGGCCAAGTGAATAAGTACCTAATACTCCCAGCATTAATAATTAATGCTTAGAGTATGAGATCATTACAGTATGTACCTGGCCAACGGCTGTGAGGAGGGCTCTGGCCCACCAGGAAATTTCCCTGTAGGGTCTGTGGCCAGTCCACCCCTAAGTATGGTTGAGTTCCTAGTATGCAGTGGTTAGTACCTACAAAAACTGGTCCATGGAATGACAACCAGTGAACTGAGGCTGACTCAGAGCAGAGCAAGCAGAGAAAGAAAGCTAGCCATCTTGTCTGATCCCAGAGAACAGCTACAGTAGAGCAGTAGAGCTCTTGTGGAGTCTATGCCTCAACAGTTCAGAGCTGTTTGGTGAACTATGGGGATCTGAACGATAATAGGCAGGTGGTTTTAATGTTATTGCTCATCAGAGTTATGGCTATGATTTGTGGACAGCTATGTTTTAATGGGTGGCATATTAAAGGTCAACACTTACTGCGGTTACATAACTGCATGACAGCAAATATTTCAGGAGTACACTGTACAACACAGGGGATGCACCTGCAATAAAGTTGTGATCATTGCATGCCTGGCAGATCCAGCACCATTGCTCCAGTTTTTCGATAACATTTGACCACTGCAGCCAATCACTGGCCTCTTCAGTGCACTGCAGAGGCCAGTTATTGGCTGCACTTGTTGTCGATGTGACATCAACACTGCAGCTTGGTAAACATATCCCAGCCCGAAAGCTGGTAAGATCTATGCAGCAGTGCGGGATCTGCCAGGTAAGTAATAATCACTACTTTATTGCTGTTGGATCCCCTGTGATGTGAAGTTTACTCCTAAGACAATATAACCCCCAAGCACCATTGCTTTAATGATACTGAATTACAATACCAGAGTCAGTTAATGGACAGGAGTGACACTGTTTATAGAGACTCTTTTCTACTCTTAGACAATCCCTTGATTGAAGGTGCTATCTCATAAAGGCAACTCCTTTTTAAAAATAAGCCAGTGACCAGCTGTTATTGCCGGGGGATGCAGCAGCCACCCATGCATTTGTCCTGTAGCATCCTCTGCACGGCTAATGTTGCATTTACTTGCTGGCCAATCAAATGAATGGTTGCCCATGTAAGACATGGGGGGGAGGGGGGGGGTCTGCTTTCTCCAGAGTGGGGATTTGCTCTCTATAGAGGGGCTTTCACTTCTGGCACAAAAAAAATGAGGTGTCAAATGGGAGACTCAACCTATGACATCCACATGTCCTCATGGGGCATATGGACAGCAGTTGTCATGTGGAGACAACCTCTTCAATGGTTCTGAAAGTAAATTGGCTGAACTCTGCCTTGGTTAGGAGTTGGTACCAGAAATGAGAGTAATTGATGAAGCCCACACCAATTTTAGATCAGCTTTTGATCGAATGTGTATGACGGCTGCTTGACATCTTTGACTTTATTCTTGGCCATATTAGAGTTTTGTGGTTCATCCCATTGTTCCCTCTAACCTCCAACCAAAATGGTATGGTGGCAGAAGCTCCTCTCTTTACCTTCTATAGGCATAAATATGGACATTCATTTACATGTTGTAGGGGTCAGCAATATCAGCAGTCTTCAACCCCCCCCCCCCGTCCCCAAACACACACACACACACACACACACAACCAGATTGCTGTGGATAAAGACTTATAAAGTATGAAGCTAGCCTTGAAGGGAGTCAGACTCACATGAAGTTATGGGTGAATCCACCACATTAAGTGAAAAGTGCAGCCAAGACAACTTAGGCCTCATGCACATGGCCATACCTTGTTTTGCGGTCTGCAAATCGCAGATCCGCAAAAGACAGATACCGGCCATGTGCATTCAGCATTTTGCGGAATGGAAGGTCTGGCCACCAATAGACCAGTTCTATCCTTGTCCGTGATAAGGACAATAATAGGACATGTTCTATTTTTAATTTTTTTGCGGGGCAGTGGAACGGAGGTACAGATGCTGACATCATACAGACTGCTGTCCACATCTTTTGCGGCCCAATTGAACTGAATGGGTCCGTATCCGGGCCGCAAAAACTTCAGCTCGGATGTGGACCCAAACAACATTCGTGTGCATGAGGCCTTAAAAAGGTCAAGAAGGACATAAGTGAGGAAGTCCAATAAGCACAGTTTTAAGCAGATTCTGTTACTAAGCTAATTGGTTGCTTTTATTCCCTAGGCTTTAATTTGATTTACTTTAAATGAAAATCAGTAGTCGCTTTATGTGGCAGCAAATATGTTTAATTAAAACGTGTGACTGGTTGTCTTCACATGAGCGGCAATAGCTAGGGAGATCACGATTTTCCATTTACAGGGGCTGAATTTCATCCTGCTTAATTCAGGAACAGAGAGTAGAAACATCTCACAAGATCATTTTCCTGGAGTAGAATGATGTCAGAATATATGATTTTTTATAATTTACACTGTAAACGTAGCCATCTATAGCGGTATTACATGCATAGAATAGGTTTGCTCTTCTTTCTGGTGGAATATATTGATTGTAATTATCTGATTTGATAAGAACTTTTCACCTTTACTGAAATGGCTGTTTTAGGCCTCAGGCACACCACCGTATCTGCGGATCCTGGCCTTGTATGTCCTGCATTTTCCCATTGCGCACTTCCTGCCCTATGTTAAAAATGCCTATTCTTGTCCGCAAAATGCACACTGTCACAGATCAGTGGGTGTGGACCCACTTTGCCACTGACTGGCTATACTCTGGAGGGGCGTGTCTAAGCAACTACCTGGTTTTCACTAGAGCCTCAGATGGTGAGGATAGACTTGAGCCATTAGGGTAGTTGCCAGGGGCTACTCCAGAGCAGTGGCAGCTGGTCCAGGCGGACCAGGAGGTACCTGAGTAGGCACCAGATTGTACAAGCGTAGTCAGAGACGTTACCACGAGCAACGGTGCAGGACGGAAGGATAAGACAGACGTGGTCAGACAAGCAATAGGTCAGGGCAGGCAGCACAGGTACAGGTCATGCAATCCTGATCGGCAACAGCAGAGACAAGGCAAGCAGGCAGGGATCAGACGATAAGCAAAATCCAGGGGCGAAGTATAGATCAGGAGCACACGAGAGTATCAGGAACCAGCAAACTCAAGGAGCTTGACACTGAGGCATCTGGGAAGGGGGCTGAGCAACTTAAATACATGCAGGAGAGCCAGAGTTGGTCAGCGAGGTCACCTGACCTAACCCACACAGCCCAGGGAGTGATGCGCTCCGCCCTTAGAGCAGTGTAACACAAAACCATGCTGTGTCCACGGCTGAGTGGAAGCTGTGGAGCGGATTCCTCAAAAGCAATAACGCCTACAGAAACAGAACTCAGGACCCCAGTGGTGAAATGGGAAGCACCGGCCACAGGTCACCGCTGAGTGCGGCGCCCGGGACCGCGGTGATAGGCAGGGGAATAGCGGCATACAGCAACCGCTGTTACAGTGCCCCCCTCCTTTACGCCCCCTTTTTCTTGAGTCCACAATGGAACAAGAACCTTTTTATCAGGTCGGAAGTATGAATATTCTCCTCCGGCTCCCAAGACCTCTCTTCCAGACAGAATCCCTTCCAATCCACCAGGTAGTAGGTTTTCTTACCATGTTTCCTGAAGTTCAAGATTTCCTTGACCTCGAATGTCTCTTCCAAGTCTTCATACACCAGAGTCGCCGTAGACGGAGCTGTAGAAAAACGGTTAAGGACTACCGGTTTGAGCAAGGATACGTGGAAGGCATTGGGGGCACAAAGAGAGAGAGGTAGCCATAACTTATAGGTCACTTCATTGATCTTCTTCAAAACTATGAAGGGTCCCAGGAACCTAGGGGCAAACTTGAAACTAGGAACCCTTAAACTGATGTTTCTGGAGGAGAGCCATACCTTATCTCCTGGTGAGAACTGAGGCAGTTTTCTTCTTTTCCTGTCCGCATTCGTCTTCATGCGGGTTACTGCTTTATCGATGCAAATCTTGGTATCCTGCGAGATCTTCGAAAAATTTCTAAAAGATTAATCCGCGACTGGTACCCCAGAAGACATAGGAACAGGGAGAGGAGTACGAGGATGCTGTCCAAAAACAACAAAGAAAGGAGATGACCCCATAGACTCACTAGTATGGTTATTGTAGGAGAACTCTGTGGATAAGATTATATGCGCCGCGCAGGTCTAAAGGAAGTGAATACCTTAGCTCCCTGGATCTTGTAGAAAAGTTCTGAGATTAGCAGTAGAGGTAGTGACCTTTTTCAGATCACGATAGTCGATACAGGGCCGTAAGGATCCATCTTTTTTTGCACAAAGAAGAACCCGGCACCGGCTGGTGAAGTAGATTTCCGGATAAACCCCCTCTCGAGATTTTCCTTAATGTACTCAAACATTGCTTGGGTCTCAGGAAGTGAGAGGGGGTAGACTCGACCACGAGGAGGAGTGGCACCAGGCAGAAGGTCAATTGGACAATCATACGGACGATGAGGGGGACAGGGTCTCCGCCTCTGCGTACTGCTGAGGGAGTCCAGGCAGGTCTACTGGTACAGGAGGTGAGGAAGCAGGTCAGACCTCTTATAGACAGGTGGAATGACAGGATGATCTCCAACGTAGAATCTGACCCAAGTTACAGTCCAGAACTGGAGAGTGCTGACCCAGCCAGGGAAGACCTAGAATAACCAGATTCACGGACGCTGGCAGCACGTAGAAGTAAATCATCTCAGAACGCAGAACCCCAATTTGCAGCTTGGGGGCCATAGTCACAGAGATCACTGGTTCAGGGAGTGGCAGTTCATTAACGGAGGCCACTGACAGAGGCCTTTCGAGACGGATGGTAGGAATCTGGAACTGATGGACCAGAGCTTGCTGAATGAAATTACCGTCCGACCCAGAGTCCAGGAATGCAGGCACAGACAGTGCGAGACAGTCACCGGAACAGAACGTTTCAGAGAGGACAATGTCTAGGACCACCTCTCCAACAGATCCTAGACATTGGCATTTCCTGGCTTCTGGGGACAATTACACACAAAGTGGGCCTTGCCACCACACTGCAAACACAGGTTTTCTGCTTTGCGGCTCAAACGTTACTGGTCAGACAATCAAACTTCTGGTGCACGTAACCGCCTTAGCACGTTCCTTGAAGCGCATATGTATTCTTGTAGCCAAGGTGATCAGGTTATTCAGAGTAGAAGCATGGTCGCGACCAGCTAGTTCATCCTTAATCCGGCCAGAAAGACCCTCCCAGAACACCGCCAGCTGAGCCTCACTGTTCCATGCCAGTTCGGCAGCCAGGGTACGAAATTGGATGGCGTACTAACCCACAGACGAAGAACCCTGCCGTAGACATAGCAGTGCTGAGGCAGCTGAGGACGTGCGGCCAGGCCCCTCAAAGACTGCAGATTAGTGGTCTCTGGACCTCCATGTTCCCAAATAGGATAGTAAGATATATTGATTTTGGTAAACAGATCTAGTTAATCAATCTAAAGGCAAGCAAAGCACCATAGCATACTATTTGTATATTCCTCCAATGCAACTGAATAAAAATTTTGCAAATCTGCAATTGGTTTTCATTAAAAATGTTTGTTTTTTTTGTCTGCAGTTTCTATGAAGACCTATGTCTGATCTATATCTTCATGGTTACAACCTTCTTCTTGATAAATTAACAAGCGGTATGGACATTTGAAATGGAGTATGTCTAAAGGGTCAGACTACACAGGGTGTGTTTGTAGTCTGTAACCATGTAACAAAATAGTAGCCGTTGTTAATAAAAATTGTTTGCAAAGGTGGACATAACCTTTCAATTGCATTCCCAAATTAATTCCAGACATGAGACCACAGACATGAGACGTGGGTGGAGAGGCTGCACTAATTCATGTGTTAAATTGTCATTTACATAATGGCAGATGGCTACCAAGTAACCCTAATTTTAATTTAATTCACTAGAGACCACAAGTATCTCAGCTGCTAAAAAAAATTACAAAGCCATGCCCTGAATAACGGCCATAAAACACTTTAAAAAGACAGGAGGTACAAATGTTTTTGTTTTTGAAATGACAAAAGCGGGAAGTGCTACATGTCACCTTCAAAAGCACGCTGCTTGTCCGAGGTGAGGTTAGGATTAGTCTATAATTGTTTTTAACACATCACATAGAGGTACAGTGATGCTAAATTAACATTCTCATCTTTACTGAGCACTTGTCAGCAGGATGAACCCTATTATACCAGACATGCTGCTATGTAGGGTTGATCCTATCGATTAAATGATACCTGTCTTGAGAAAATCATTTGTGGCATTCCTGAGGGATAAAAAAGATGTTTATTCTTAAAGAAAATGAGGACTTGGTGTTTTTGAGGACTTGGTGGTTTTTTCACGCATCAGTTCTGCGTTGAGTGAAAATCGCAGCATGTTATATATTGTTATAGTTCTATTTTTTTTTTTTGCGGAATGGAAGCACGGATCGGAACCCCACAGAACCACTCTGTAGTGTTTCCGTGGGGTTCCGTGCTTCCATTCTGCCCCGCATCTCTGATTTGCGGACATTCAAATGAAGGGTCCGCATCCGTGCTTCGAGAAGCACCACGGCCATTGCCTGCGGAACCGCGTAACGGCACGCATTATGCGGACAGCGATGCGCACGACCACGATGTAAAAAGGCCTCATCCGGAATATAGTCGCGGTATGCATGCGTTTTCACTGATGGTTGCTAGGAGAAGTTGTTTGTTCTTAACTTTTTTCACGCTGGTGTGGAAAAACGCATAAAAATTGAATTGCACCCGCGTGGGTCAATGCTGAAAGACGGCAAATGCAGACAAAAACTCGACTGAACTTGCTTGCGAAATGGTGAGAGTTTCACTGATGTACCTAAACGCATCCTGAAAACCATATGTTCTGTGAAAGGGGCCTAAGCCTATGCGCATTTTTTTTGTCTGGAACGAAATTATAAGGCCTACGTTCACTTCAGGTTTGGTCAGTGATTTCCATCAGTGATTTGTGAGCTAAAACTAGGTGCAACTCTAAACACAGAACAGGAGCAGATCTTTCCCTTCTACCTCATGTCTGTGGAGGCTCCACTTCTGGTTTTGGCTCACAAATCACTGATGGAAATCACTGACCAAACACTGAAGTGTGAACGAGGCCTAAGAATGTTTATGTAAATGCACTGTTTGTTAGAAGGAATCCACGTTAGGCCCCTTGCAGACGAGCGTGTCTAGATTAGATCAATGAAAATCGTGCAAGTAGGTACGCAATTGCAGTCAGTTCTGACTGCGATTGCGTTCCGATGTTCAGTTTGTATCGCTCGGGTGCAATGTGTTTTGCACGCGTGCGATAAAAAACTGACTGTGGTACCCAGACCCAAACCCGGACTTCTTCACTAAAGTTCGGTTTCGGGATCGGTGTTCTGTATATTTTATATTATTTTCAGGAGAACCAGAGGGTTGTCCAGTGGTACTAGAAATATAGATATAAAGAAGAATGAAGACCTGATAGTCCAGGTGTGCACAACGTTTTCTGGTTGGGGGCCACATTGTCAGACTGAACCAACGGCAAGGGCCGAAAATACAATTTTAAGAGATATTAACAACTGAAATACTGTATTTATGGCATATTGAGCATACAGTATATACCATTAATATCTAGTTACAGTTACAGGACTCCCATCTAATGGAAGAATTCATGAAAAATACATTTGAGCAGTCACAAAACATAGACATACATGTGTTACTAGATGGTTGGGGGTCGCACAGAATGGTATCAAGGGCCGCATGTGGCCCCCGGGCCGCAGGTTGTGCATCCCTGTGATAGTCTATCTAGTCTGCCCAGAATGACACTTTTGCCATCACTTTCTCAGAGGCTAAAACTGAAAACCAATATTGCTGCTCTGTTGTCACTTTATAAATATGGCCACTACAAGTGTGTAGAAAAATACCAATTTTTTTGTCAAGACATATGACAAATCACCAAACTTTAAATAAAACACAATAAATCTCATTTCTGATTCATGGATATGTGAATGTTTTCTGATTAATAAGACAATGGGGGTCATTTATCATTGTCAAAGGCCGGCCTTTTACACCGATCTCTGATATCCCCTGCTCCGCTGGAGGATGTGCTTACTTTATGAGGGGGTATTCCAGTTACGTAACATTTTTCTTAAAACCCACACTGTTGAGTTGCATTATGTGTAAAAGTTAGAATCCACATGCTGGCCCCATTCATCTTGCCTTGGGTACTGTATGCCCCTAGTTTGCTTCTGCTGCAATCTGATTTCTGTCACTTGCATCATGTGACCTGATACCACATCTTCAACCTTCATTGCCCATAATCCCCTGCTTCTTAGCTCTATGGTTCTGACGCCATCCGTGTAGCAGAGGCAGAAATAAACTGAGCATGCTCGACCATCGCAGTACAAGAGGCTACAGGTCATAAGCATAGAAAACTAAGGGTAAACAAAACACTGGTTGGCCTTTAAAGATATTTGTATTGCAGGGGAACGGTACAAAACTGCTAATTACATGAAAACAATCTTAAACATAGATATAACTTTGTGTAACCAGAATACTACTTTATTTAGGTGCATTCTCCGGCAGACTGAAATTCCAGCCCCTGGAGGGGCCCTTCTCAGCTGTAGAGCAGTAGCAGAAATGCCCAGGCAGTATTGCTAGCTCAGCGGTATAATGGAGCAGAGCTTAGCAGTCTGATGGGGGCCCCCAGACATAACTTTTCCTTGTCAGTAATGTTTTTGTCTCAGCAATGTGACTACTTAAGTATATACTAGCAGTCTATACATTGCAGGGACTAAGAACAAAGCCACGCTGGGAATAATCGATTTATTAAGCCCCCCGTGATATACAGATTACACGAGAACCTTGCTGGTGTAACCTCATCTCTCAGGGAGAATCTTTCCCTCCCAGATGCCTTCTAGGCTTTCATATTATCTGTCACTTAATGTTTTCTTACTAATAATCAATTACTATTGATCCACTCCTGTGAGTGCTAAGCACTTCTGCCTTTGGACACATAAATACACATAAATTATTATCTCCACCGAGGCCAAAACTCCAAAGATCTGCATACCACAAGCATCCATAAACATAAATACGAAGCTAGACATACCGTCATCAGCTCACATCAAAAGGTACACCATCAGCATTGCACACAAAGGCAGCGTGCATACCTCTATATAGCTGCCAAACATGCCAACTGTAGTAAACCGCATAATAAAACCTATAATACAAGTTAATAGGCCATAATACAGGGTGGCGCACAAAAAAGTGGACCTCCCCTAAATGCTGCATGCACAGATCCTATGTAGCAGCACACAGAGTCCCTATGTATGTTACAGTACTACAGGAACTCCATGTACCGCCATATAGTGCCGACTGAGGCCATGCTTCTAAGTGGAGAATAGATGCCTAAAGCAGTATATCACGGAACATGCTACAAATTTTTTTTTTTCTTAAAGAGGTTACACTCCTTCTTCAGGATAGGCGATCAATATCTGATCGGTGGTGGTCTGATTCTTGCACCCACACTGATCACCTATTCGGGAGTATCTCTGGAAACAGGCATTGGAAGTACCCAGCTCTATCCATTGTGTAGTGGATGGTGCTGGTTACTGCTCCCACTGAAGTTAATGTAAGCGGCGCTGCAGTTACCGGCTCTATCCACTGTACAATGGACGGAGCTGTTTAGCTCCAGCGCCATCGCCGATTAGATATTGACGGTCTATGCCCTGGATAGGCTATCAATATAAAAGGAGTGGACGACCCCTTTAGGAAGATTCAAAATATTAAAATGCAAACTAAAAATTGGCGTGGTATCAAAAAGCAGGAAGTGTTCAACCCCATATGCAGTGGTGCATCTATACCGAGGGGGGGGGGGTCAGATCATGCACTTGTGGTCCGCTGCTAATGGCAATCCCCAGTGCGCTCCTGTAATTCGCCCACTTAGTTCCTGGTATTGCCCATATGGCCCAGGTAGGTCTAGCGTTAGGTCCCGAGCTACTTGAGAAACCTTGGTGCGGTGCTCAGGCTCAGACATGTCATCACGTAGGACATGTTGGCTAATCTCTCAATTTTAACACCAGTTTGAGGGCTTAGTAAGACCGCAGAGTGCACCTATCTTTGTTCTTGTTATAATATTAAAATGTACTAATAAGGAGAGGGTATGAATTGTATGAATTGAATTTGAAAACAAGGTATATATGCCTCTTTGTAAAATTAGAGGCACATGGATGTTTAATGGGCAATTAGCCGTTAATGGGCACCAGTTGGCAGGATTAGCAAAACATAGCTGTGGTTTGGCTTTATTGAAATGAATGGGATTGAGCTGCAATGCCACATACAACCTGTGGACAGGTATAGCACTGTTTTTGGATGAAAGCAGACATGTTTTTCTAATCCTGGACAACCCCCTTTAATACTTCTTCCTGATGGATTCACAACTGGCAATGGATGAAAAAAACTGCAACCAAAAAAGTCACAAAAGCAGTATGGTTGATCCCAGCCAGTTACTAGCACCCCTTTATTTTCCATGCAAAATGATTCAGCTGTTGAATCTCAACCTCTGCCCTTGAAAGGTATCCAGCTGTGAAGGAATTGTGCGGCCCAATGTCTCGTCCATGCAGAAACCACAAACAGAACTTTTCTGTGATCCGATATCGCCACCATTTAGTCACACAACTGTTAAATCCCATAGGAGTCAATGGAAACTTACACTGTGCACCAAAATTCCGAGAGCCCCCCTCATATAATGCAACATAAGTCAAGAACCCTCTTGTCAGGAGCACGCCATGTGCAGCCTTTTCTCGTGGTGCTTCCCTCCAAACGGTATAGGGTCATACAGTGCATTAATAACCATACCTGGCACCATACAGAATTGTGCTCATAAATTGGTCAGATGTACAGTTACCTAAATAACAATACGGTAACCATACAGTGTAGAAATAAACGCACAATGTAAATACCGCCATACATTGTAATCTAATAGTAGCGTCATACGATGTCTAATACAACTGCTATCTTGAAAGGAATCCTACACATAAATTTTGCATTAAGAACGTTTTTCTGAGTGCGCGTGGGATTCCTTCCAAGATTGTTATTTGGGAATTGTTATTTCTGTTACCCATAGCACCTCAATTGCATTCCGGTGTGTCTAATACAACTGCTATATAGTGGCCACACAGGCTAAGGTGCCAGGTGCCTTTATCAGGGGCGGCTGACACTCACTCCCCAACAGTGGGCCCTGACTCTCACAATGGCCACCACATGGCACAATGTGGCCACCGTGCTCCAGCTTTTTCTGCTAAGAATCTATAACATACATATAGCAACATGCAGCCATTGTTACAAAACTTCAGATTTACACACGTATTCCCAGAGGTAAAGAACTGTGTATGATAAACGGTCACCCGGGATACCCCCCCGCCCATTCTAGAATGAGCCTCTACTGCCCCTTCCTGGTTGAATGCAATATTACAGCATGGAACTAAAAATAAAAAAATGTAGAGGTTCAAGGTATAGATATATTGATTTGCCAGTAATTAGATAACCAAGACATTTTACTTTGCATTGCCTGATGTACGGATCCCGTGAAGCAGGTGACAGACTAGAACCGCTAAAGCCCATATTTGTAACTACTTCCCCATCATCTTTCATCCTATCGACATTTACATAGATGCATACACAAGAAGCTCATTTGAAGACTTCTGTCTACATTATCCGTCATCCTTGTCATGCCTCCTTCTGCCATCAGCCTTCAGCCCATCTGTTCTGGTTGTTGCTGCTGTCCTTCCATTTTGGTGCAGCTCTTCTAAAGCTTGAGTCCATTTTGTTCTGTACCTGGCCGTGAGGACTATCTGGATCACCGTCACTATCTGACATTAGTCTTATACCGGACATATTGTATTTCATGTACATTCCCGCCTTTCATCTTGTGTCATATATTTCATGCATCCGACATGCAGCTCTATGAGCAATAAGGGCTGGCAGTGCTAATGTCCGAGGTGTGTGCACAGTTATATGTGCATTGTGTGTCAATGCCAGGAAGCTGCACAAGCCGTCGGTGCCTATAGCAGACGCACACAGTCATCTTTGGGGAAAAGGCCTATTGCAAAACCTGAGAGAAAACACACGATGCACTCGGATTCTGCACTGCAAGAAATATTCTATATAAAAGGAGATGGAAAAATGCTACATCTGGACCCAACTAGCCTTTAGATGTTACATACAGGCTATCTATTAGAGGGGATGAGGACAGGAGGCGGCAGACATACTGGATACGTGGATGCAGATTATACATACAAGCAACTGGGTTGTTTTTGCAAGATGCAGCATGGAAAGATATGAATGGTTACCTTATCACAGCAGTCTACGGCAACGTCTTAGTCTGTCTTTTCTGGTGTTTTCTCCTCGTCTCGTAGCCCTACACAATAGTACAGGAGTCTACTGTCCCCAGGGTCTCCAGTCACAGATTCTGCATAGTCCCCATCTGGCTAATTGTAGTCTCTGGGAGATAGAGGACTTGAGTAAAGTATGAGGGGGATGGGGACGATCAGCCCAGAGACCCTTTAATTCTCCCCCTTGAAAAGACTGACAGAGCCCAATGGTGCACTGCTCTGATGCTGCGGGGGTGGGTGAATGTGGGAGGCTGATGGGGAGAGAGGAGGGTCTCAGGCAAGGGTCCTCCTATTCTTCATCGCATCCCCATGGAGGTCAGTCACGCCCTGAGCTCAGCACCACACAGGCTTGTGCTTAACCCTCTTCAGTACCAAGGACAGCGGCGCTACAGAAGAGAGATGATGGGTGTTAGCAGCTAGCACCTACAGAGGTGGTGCGTCCAATAAAGCCTCTGCAGGCTATTCACCTATATTGAGTCACTGATATTGTTATTAACAGGGTGTCCTGTCCAGAAAGGAGTACCTGAACCAATCATCGCTTTATTTGGTTAATTTATAAGATAGTCAACCATATTCGGTTGCTTTTATTATTTTCAGAACTGGACCAGCTATAAAATGAATGGGCCCGATAATCCCGCTCTGTAACTGGTCCTTAAAGGGTATGTCCACTATGTAATAAATGGCTCAAACTGAAAATGTCTAAAATAAATTCTTCATTCCTTTGGATATCCGTAACATGCGTGTAAACAATACCGAAGCAGTATTAAAGGTGGCGGTCACGAGAAGCAGGGGCGTTGTTAGGTCAAAACATTCTGGGCTGGAGCCCCGGATGTTTTGTCCATTGCCCCGAATGCAGGGCCTGTGGGGGCGCTGCTCTGTCCGCAATAGAAGTCACAGCGCTCTCCGCTCTGACTCTCCTGCGCTACTCTACAGCGGCCCCGCCGCTCACAGGAGTATACATCTATAAACTGTAATCCGTATCCTGCAGTAACTTTAAATCAGTGCTCATCTCTTTACTATCTTACACTCAGCTCCGGTAACAGGCAGTGCAGGCGGCGCTCACTTACTGATGTCACACGCCTGCTCCTCCCACTAGGCGGTGCAGGCGCGTGACGTCAGTGAGTGTGCGCTGCCGTCTGCACTGCCTGTTACTGTAAGGTAGTAAAGAGATGAGCGCTGATTTAAAGTTAAAGTTACTGCAGGATACGGATTACAGTTTATAAATGTATACTCCTGTAAGCGGCGGGGAGGGGGATCTGTGGATGGCACTGTTATGGATGATCTGTGGGGTTGCCCAGACGGCTAGGCCCTTCACTGTAGTTATTAACCGCATTCACTGAAGGGGGGACTGCTGAAAGGGGTTAATAACTACTGTGAAGGCCCCCCAGTGGCGATGAGGGCGTGGCTTCATGGGGTGGTGACGTGGCTTCACTTGGGCTCATGCCCCGGATGTTTTCAGACCCTAGCAATGCCCCTGACGAGAAGTATCAATTGTTTCTCTGCTTGGGCATGCTCAGATCTACTGATGCTATTATGTGAAAGGGTTATATCCAGTTTTGTAAAACTGATCAAACTGACAGCCTGTCCTTAGAACAGGCCATCAAAATTAGATCGGGGGGGTCCGACTCCTGGACAGTTTTAAGGAACCGTGGTGCATGTGGAAGCACCGCAGACTCTTCATTGCTTACTCCCTTAGCTATAGGCAGTGTAGAGGCAGCAGTCGCTACGGGGCCCAGGAGCCCATTGTGCCGCATAAGAAGACAGCTGTATTATAGAGTGCATATAAGTGCATGCTGGTCAAGTTACACTTCTAGCTCGAGGGAAGGGGTAAGGTCAAGAATTTGGCATGGGGTGAGGATGTGTTTCAATTTTGCCTCAGACAGCACGAAGGCTATGCGCTTCCCTGCCCCTGGCCACAAAACACTGAGGGAAGGGAGCCCAAGCTGAACTCTTGAACAAGGGCGCCTGGTGCTGTGGCCTCTTCAAACAGCTAAACCTAAAGATAGGTCATACATTTTACAAAGCTGGATAACCATTTTAACTGTATATACAGTGGATATAAAAAGTCTACACACCCCTGTTAAAATGTCAGATTTCTGTGCTGTAAAAAAGTGAGACAAAGATAAATCATTTCAGAACTTTTTCCACCTTTAATGTGACCTATAAACTGTACAACTCAATTGAAAAACAAACTGAAATCTTTTAGGTAGAGGGAAGAAAACATATACAAATAAAATAATATGGTTGCATAAGTGTGCACACCCTTAAACTAATACTTTGTTAATGCACCTTTTGATTTTATTACAGCACTCAGTCTTTTTGGGTATGAGTCTATCACCATGGCACATTTTGACTTGGCAAGATTTGACCACTCTTCTTTGCAAAAACACTCGAAATCTGTCAGATTGCGAGGGCATCTCCTGTGCACAGCCCTCTTCAGATCACCCCACAGATTTTCAATCGGATTCAGGTCTGGGCTCTGGCTGGGCCATTCCAAAACTTTAATCTTCTTCTAGTAAAGCCATTCCTTTGTTGATTTGGATGAATGCTTTGGGTCGTTGTCATGCTGAAAGATGAAGTTCCTCTTCATGTTCAGCTTTCTAGTAGGAGCCTTAAGGTTTTGTGCCAATATTGACTGGTATTTGGAACTGTTCATAATTCCCTCTAGCTTAACTAAGGCCCCAGTTCCAGCTGAAGAAAAACAGCCCCAAAGCATGACGCTGCCACCACCATGCTTCACTGTGGTTATGGTGTTGTTTTTGGGCCAAACATATCTTTTGGAATTATGGCCAAAAAGTTCAACCTTGGTTTCATCAGACCATAACACCTTTTCCCACATGCTTTTGGGAGACTTCAGATGTGTTTTTTCAAAATGTAGCCTGGCTTGGATGCTTTTCTTTGTAAGAAAAGGCTTTCGTCTTGCCACTCTACCCCATAGCCCAGACATATGAAGAACACGGGAGATTGTTGTCACATTTACCACACAACTAGATATTCCTGCAGCTCCTTTAATGTAGCTGTAGGCCTCTTGGCAGCCTCCCAGACCAGTTTTCTACTCATCTTTTCATCAATTTTGGAGGGATGTCCAGTTCTTGGTAATGTCACTGTTGTGCCATATTTTCTCCACTTGATGATGACTGTCTTCACTGTGTTCCATGGTATATCTAATGCCTTGGAAATTCTTTTGTACCCTTCTCCTGACTGATACCTTTTAACAATGAGATCCCTCTGATGATTTGGAAGCTCTCTGTGGACCATGGCTTTTGCTGTGGGATGCGACTAAGAAAATTTCAGGAAAGACTAACAAGAGCAGCTGAACTTTATTTGGGGTTAAACAGAGGCACTTTAAATGATGGCAGGTGTATGCTGACTCCTATTTAACATGATTTTGAATGTGATTGCTTAATTCTGAACACAGCTACATCCCCCACTTATGCAACCACATTATTTTAGTTTTTTTTGTTTTCTCCCCTCCACCTAAAATATTTCAGTTTGTTTTTCAATTGAGTGGTACAGTTTATAGGTCACATTAAAGGTGGAAAAAGTTCTGAAATGATTTATCTTTGTCACATTGTTTTACGTCACAGAAACCTGACATTTTAACAAAGGTGTGTTGACATTTTATATCCACTATATATATATATATATATATATATATATATACACACATGCAGTGACGCTATGGACACAATAGCCACTTGATTAGGAGTGAAGCTGCAGTCCACCAGCATGGCCACTCACAGTGGACAGAACCTTCTGCTTCTGGCTCCATCCCCTGTTATTCTCCTGCTGATGGTGGCTGCTGAAAACAGCTGATCGGTGGGGGAGCCAGGTATCGGATTCTATCCGATCTGATATTAACCGCCTCCGGACCGCCTAACGCAGGATCGCGGTCCGGAGGCGGCAGCGCTGCGCAGAGTCACGCATATACGTGTCATCTCGTGAGACGCGAGATGGCGCGCTTAGCCGGCCCGCGCATGCGCATCGCGGGCCGGCAAAAGTTAGAGGGGGGTCACGTCACCAGCCTGCCAGCCAATGATCGTTGCTGGCAGGCTGGCGATTTTTAAAATCACAAATCATAAGCCATCTAACACATCATATTAGTAAATATGATGTGTTAAATGGCTTCCCTGCTCCTCTGCTGGTCCTTTTCGTCGGTTGGTTCCAGCAGAGGAGCAGGCATCACAGTGAGTAGCACCAAACACTACACTTAGCCCCAGATCACCCCCCTGCACCCCAATTAACCCCTTGATCACCCCTTCTTGCCCCTGTCAATCACTAGTGAAAGTGAAAAAAGTGATCAGTGTAAACTGTCACTTTTTTTTTCTCACTGGTATTGACTGTTAGGTTTTAGGGATAGTTTAGGCCCCTTGGTTAGATAGTTTAGCGATCGGTTAGCGCCCAGCCCACCGCACCGCAGTCACTTATTCGCTGATTAGCGTATCACTAATCAGCTTTTGTACTTTTATAGTATCTGTAAGTGATCAAAACTGATCACAGTCAGATCTATAATAGTATTAGTGTCACCTTAGTTCGCCCTCCACCCAAAACGCAGTGTTTGCCCGATCAGGCCTGATCGGTCGCCCACACTTACGTTCACCCACGCCCGCCCCGCTGCAGTGACAAAAAATATTTGAGACAGCTCAGATCGGTTCGGCCCTGGGATTTTTTGAGCTGTTCTTGACTGCAGAGCTCTTAGACTTAGTTGTGGCCGAAACAAACCGGTATGCCACACAATTTATATCCGCCAACCCGGGAAGCTATTATGCCCAGCCTTTCCGGTGGAAACCAGTCCAAGTTTCCGAAATTAAAATTTTTCTGGGCCTTCTCCTCAACATGGGTCTAACCAAAAAGCATGAATTGCGGTCATATTGGTCCACGAACCCAATTCATCACATGCCCATGTTCTCTGCTGCTATGTCCAAGGCACGATTTGAGGCCATCCTGCGTTTCCTGCACTTTAGCGACAACACCACCTCCCGTCCCAGAGGCCACCCAGCTTTTGACCGGCTCCACAAAATTCGGCCCCTCATAGACCACTTCAACCAGAAATTTGCAGATTTGTATACCCCTGAGCAAAACATCTGCGTAGACGAGTCCCTAATACATTTTACCGGGCGCCTTGGCTTCAAACAATACATCCCAAGTAAGCGCACTCGGTATGGGGTCAAATTGTATAAGCTCTGTGAAAGGGCCACATGGCTATACCCACAAATTTCGGATCTATGAGGGAAAAGATCAGACCCTGGAGCCGGTCGGTTGCCCTGACTACCTGGGGAGCAGTGGGAAGACAGTCTGGGACTTGGTGTCACCCTTATTTGGCAAGGGGTACCATCTTTATGTGGACAATTTCTACACAAGTGTGGCCCTCTTCAGGCATTTGTTTCTAGAACAGATTGGCTGCTGTGGCACCGCGCGAACTAGTCGCGCGGGCTTCCCCCAACGGCTCGTTACCACCCGTCTTGCAAGGGGGGAGAGGGCTGCCTTGTGTAACGAAGAACTGCTCGCGGTGAAATGGAGAGACAAGCGTGACGTTTACATGCTCTCTTCCATTCACGCAGACACGACAATACAAATTGAGCGAGCAACCCGTGTCATTGAAAAGCCCCTCTCAGTCCACGACTATAACCTTCACATGGGAGGGGTGGAATTCAATGACCAGATGTTGTCTCCGTATTTAGTTTTCCGACGCACCAGACGCTGGTATAAGAAGGTGTCTGTATATTTAATTCAATTGGCTCTGTATAATAGTTTTGTTCTCTACAGTAAGGCGTGTCGTTCCTGGTACCTCAACCCAACCGTCACCCCGAAAAAGATGTCGTGTCTATAGCAGGAGTGGAATAAGGCGTGACACCCGCTATTTCTGTCCTGACTGCCCTGACCACCCTGCCCTATGCTTTGGAGAGTGTTTTTCGGAAGTACCACACACAGGTACACCTAGCATAGGGATTGAATCTCACAGGACAGGCACACAGGGCTTAGGACCCATTCACACACAGCTGCTGCAAACCTCTCCTTTCACCTGGGACAAAGCGCATAACGCACTTAGCCACATCTTTGGGCGCTTTGCGCTTTGCACATTGTCCCATGGGGAAGAAGAGGTTTGTCCTATAAAGGTAAAAAAACAAAAACAAAAAAAAAACACCAGTAAGCAAAAAAGTTAACGTTCAGTTTCAAAAGTTAAATAAAGTTTATATGTTCTGTTCTAAAGTTATTATAAAGTTGATAAAATTTATTGCGTTGCGGGCTGGTTTTTTATTTATTTTTTATTTATTTTTTACCTTCCAGGTGGACCAACCGATCAACTAGCTACAGCACTGATGTGCATTCTGACAGAAGCATTGCGCTGCTGTCAGATTACACACAAGTCGGTGTATGCGGCGCTGCAAGACGAGATTTCTCCTCTGCAGTAAAAGATACGGTTGCCGAGGCATATGAGCTGAGGAGGTGGCGGTGTTCATATGCTTTGGCAAACAATTTGTATATAAAAAAATAATAAAAATCCCGGCAATGACTTATTCATCCACATCGATTGATGTGAATGGAGAAATTGGGTTTGCCAGGGCATACGAGCTAAGTGGGTATGGATTGTGGGGCGGAGCTCCTATGTCCTGGCAGACGCCTTTCCCCTCCTTTTTTGACATTGATCGATGCGAATGAAGAAATCTGTGCCGTTCAGTTTTTTTCTTTCAGCCCAGAGGCTGAACGGAAAGAAAAAATCTCATTACCTGTATGCTCAATATAAGGAGAATAGCAGAAACACCTAATGCTGGCCATACAAGTAATGATTGCGGAGACCCTCAAATGCCAGGGCAGTACAAACACCCCACAAATTACCCCATTTTGGAAAGAAGACCCCCAAGGTATTCGCTGAGGTGCATATTGAGTCCATGAAAGATTGAAATTTTTATCCCAAGTTAGCGGAAATTGAGACTTTGTGAGAAAAAACAAAAAAAAAAATCAATTTTCGCTAACTTATGCCAAAAAAAAAAATTCTATGAACTCGCCAGGCCCCTCATTGAATACCTTGGGGTATCTTCTTTCCAAAATGGGGTCACATGTGGGGTATTTATACTGCCCTGGCTTTTCAGGGGCCCTAAAGCGTGAGAAGAAGTCTGAGATCCAAATGTCTAAAAATGCCCTCCTAAAAGGAATTTGGGCACCTTTGCGCATCTAGACTGCAAAAAAGTGTCACACATGTGGTATCGCCGTACTCAGGAGAAGTTGGGGAATGTGTTTTGGGGTGTCATTTTACATATACCCATGCTGGGTGAGATAAATATCTTGGTCAAATGCCAACTTTGTATAAAAAAATGGGAAAAGTTGTCTTTTGCCAGCATGGGCATATGTAAAATGACACCCCAAAACACATTCCCCAACTTCTCCTGAGTACGGCGATACCACATGTGTGACACTTTTTTGCCGCCTAGGTGGGCAAATGGGCTCACATTCCAAAGAGCACCTTTCGGATTTCAGAGGGCATTTTTTACAGATTTTGATTTCAAACTACTTTTCACGCATATGGGCCCCTAAAATGCCAGGGCAGTATAACTACCCCACAAGTGACCCCATTTTGGAAAGAAGACACCCCAAGGTATTCCGTGAGGGGCATGGCGAGTTCCTAGATTTTTTTTTTTTTGTCACAAGTTAGCGGAAAATTAAGATTTTTTTTATTTATTTTTTTATTACAAAGTCTCATTCCACTAACTTGCAACAAAAAATAAAAAATTCTAGGAACTCGACATGCACCTCACGGAATACCTTGGGGTGTCTTCTTTCCAAAATGGGGTCACTTGTGGGGTAGTTATACTGCCCTGGCATTTTAGGGGCCCATATGCGTGAGAAGTAGTTTGCAATCAAAATGTGTAAAAAATGGCCTGTGAAATCCGAAAGGTGCTCTTTGGAATGTGAGCCCCTTTGCCCACCTAGGCGGCAAAAAAGTGTCACACATGTGGTATCGCCGTACTCAGGAGAAGTTGGGGAATGTGTTTTGGGGTGTCATTTTACATATACCCATGCTGGGTGAGATAAATATCTTGGTCAAATGCCAACTTTGTATAAAAAAATGGGAAAAGTTGTCTTTTGCCGAGATATTTCTCTCACCCAGCATGGGTATATGTAAAATGACACCCCAAAACACATTCCCCAACTTCTCCTGAGTACGGCGATACCACATGTGTGACACTTTTTTGCCGCCTAGGTGGGCAAATGGGCTCACATTCCAAAGAGCACCTTTCGTATTTCACAGGGCATTTTTTACAGATTTTGATTTCAAACTACTTCTCACGCATATGGGCCCCTAAAATGCCAGGGCAGTATAACTACCCCACAAGTGACCACATTTTGGAAAGAAGACACCCCAAGGTATTCCGTGAGGGGCATGGCTAGTTCCTAGATTTTTTTATTTTTTGTCACAAGTTAGCGGAAAATTATGATTTTATTTTTTTTATTTTTATTTTTTTCTTACAAAGTCTCATATTCCACTAACTTGCGACAAAAAATAAAAAAATCTAGGAACTCGCCATGCTCCTCACGGAATACCTTGGGGTGTCTTCTTTCCAAAATGGGGTCACTTGTGGGGTAGTTATACTGCCCTGGCATTTTAGGGGCCCAAATGCGTGTGAAGTAGTTTGCAATCAAAATATGTAAAAAATGGCCTGTGAAATCCGAAAGGTGCTCTTTGGAATGTGGGCCCCTTTGCCCACCTAGGCTGCAAAAAAGTGTCACACATGTGGTATCGCCGTACTCAGGAGAAGTTGGGGAATGTGTTTTGGGGTGTCTTTTTACATATACCCATGCTGGGTGAGATAAATATCTTGGTCAAATGCCAACTTTGTATATAAATAAAAAAAATCATCATTTTCCTCTAACTTGTGACAAAAAATAAAAAGTTCTATGAACTCACTATGCCCATCAGCGAATACCTTAGGGTGTCTACTTTCCGAAATGGGGTCATTTGTGGGGGGTTTCTACTGTCTGGGCATTGTAGAACCTCAGGAAACATGACAGGTGCTCAGAAAGTCAGAGCTGCTTCAAAAGGAGGCAATTCACATTTTTGTACCATAGTTTGTAAATGCTATAACTTTTACCCAAACCATTTTTTTTTTTTACCCAAACATTATTTTTTTTTTTTATCAAAGACATGTAGAACAATAAATTTAGCGAAAAATGTATATATGGATGTCGTTTTTTTTGCAAAATTTTACAACTGAAAGTGAAAAATGTCATTTTTTTGCAAAAACATCGTTAAATTTCGATTAATAACAAAAAATGTCAGCAGCAATGAAATACCACCAAATGAAAGCTCTATTAGTGAGAAGAAAAGGAGCTAAAATTCATTTGGGTGGTAAGTTGCATGACCGAGCAATAAACGGTGAAAGTAGTGTAGTGCAGAAGTGTAAAAAGTGGCCTGGTCATTAAGGGGGTTTCAGCTAGCGGGGTTGAAGTGGTTAAAGAACTATCCGGAAGATGTGATCAATATCTCGAGGCTGGAAAACCATTTTAATGATCACATATTACACGTCATTAGTGTGATAATGTTTTATTTTATGACACATGGGTGCAATTTATCACAAACTGAGCAACACTTAAAGCCTATGTATACCTTCGGAGGCATTTTTTTAATGATTGCATTTTACTTATTTTTGGCTAAAAATCTTTTCTCCAATATGCCTTTATATAAAAATATTGAGCTGTTAACAGTTTTTCTAGCCGTGTGACTGGTACTTTAATAAACCTTATCTCTAAACTACTAAGAGGTCATAAACACTTATTTAAGCCACATTGTTATCAGTAAGATAAGAACTGAGCTATAATGAGTGTTTATAATGTCAGATAGCAGCGATAAGGAGCCCGTCAGCTCCCTGACTGACAGAAAATCCAAAGGGTGCTACTAGAGCATGTCAGCTCTGTACAGCAAAAAAGGACTTCATATTATTAATAAAGACCAATTTAAAAAAATATTTTTAGCTCAAAATAAGTACAATGAAATAATAAAATAAAAAAAAGCTCCCAAAGGTGTAAATAGCCTTTAAGGAGACTGTAGCTTGGATGTTACAGGTCTATGACTGAAAATGGTGTTCCTAAAAGAAGCAAAGTATAAATAAAAAAAAACACAAAAAAACTAAAAGAAAATAAATATTATTGTTTGTACGGTATAATGACAAGCTATATAACTTTCCATCCTACTTTTTGCATCAATTTCTCAGATTTCAAGATCTCTGCTTGCTGTCATTAAGTAGGAACCTTTATTGATTACTCACAGGGGATATCAGTCTGTCCCGGTCATGTGATGGGTGCACAGCTCATTACAATAACTCTGATAACTGTGCTATAACTGAAATCAGTCTTGCACCAGAACGGATCTTTAGCCCCTGAAGGTTCCTACTAAATAACAGCAAGCAGAGATCTTGAAAACTGTAAGATTGATCCTAAAAGTAGGTAAGAAAGTTGTATACCTGGCGCAGTGTCGGAGGATAACTCCACACCGACCACTAGAGGGAAGTTAAAAGGCCTGGAAACTAGGACAAGGGGGAAAGGTCACCACCTAGTGATTCCCTCACCTGAGCCCTGACTACTCTAAGTATTAACAGACCTTGATGGTAGGAATGTTCATACGCTGGAACCTATCTGACCCTAAAGAGCCCTGAAAATAGTGTCATGACAAGAGATGACATGTTCCTTCCCAGCTTAAGGAACAGGAGACTCCCTCAGGCCTAATACCAAAAGGTAAGGGAAGACCACGAACAAGAAATAGGGAAAAGACACTTAACTCCAAAATATGCAGACGAGCAGGAACTCAGAGGAGAACCAAACACCATCTCTTCACAACCAAAAGGATCTATCAACGGCATAGCATGATGGGTGAGGCCAGACTAAATAGATCAGTAGGAATGACCACTTAAGCTACACCAGAGACTAGTGTGGTCATACCCAGCAACAACACAGAAGAGTGAAACCAGATTACATCACGTGCAGCCAGTCTCCTAGATCTTCTGACCACTGTCACAGAAGAGACCGTGACAATACCTTGTCCTTATATGAAGAGTGACATTTATTTGCCGAGATGCCAATGACCTTTAGGTTAACGGATAAACCGCTAGTGAGCGATGAATTGGGGATGGCAGTAATCTAGAAGGAGAAGGGGTTTGGCTGCAATTTCCCAAAGGTCTTCTTCGCTATTTGTAATTTGATCTGAGAAGAAAACTACATTAATGGCCGATGAGACGGTGGAGGGGATTCTTCGGTAATGGCGGATCCCCGGTATGAGAAATGAGCCCATGCCGCATGGAATGGGACCAGAACGCCTATTAGAAATCTTCACAGTGTAAAAGCTGATACCAGATAGCAACAGCTTTCCTCCAGTACCTTCCCCATGGATAATTTATTCCGTTCATACACTCGTATCACTATGTTTAAGCTGTAATCTGTGTGATCTGTTTACAGAAAACTTAATTAGTATTTTAACCACCTGCAGGGGAGGACGGGTAAAACGGATCCAGGCAGCATAGGGGAAAGATGAGCATTGCTATTGAGATTACACTGATTAGCGGTATGAGTCACGGAAGGACGTCCTCGGCAGAACACACGCTATTCATAGCTGGTAATTTAATTTAGAAGGGGGGAAATATGTCGAAAATACTAAAACAATCACAAAAACCTCGTTATCAGTTATAACCCATGATTTGCAATTAGAGACATTGCCCACTAGGCGACATTCACACACATCCAAGGAGCAATCCTGAATATGGGGGGAATTTATCACTGGAAAGGTGAAAATGTGTGATTTCTTTTAATCATTTTACACCACCTCTGACTCTTCTGACTCTAAGGGCTCATGCACACGAACGTATTTTCTTTCCCTGTCCGTTCTGTTATTACTCTGTGTGCATTCCGTTTTTCGTATGTCCGTTTCGCAAAAGGTTAGAACATGTCCTATTATTGTTCGCATTACATCTGTTCTGTTGCACAAAATACAGAATGCGCGCGGACGTCATACGTATTTTTTGCGGATCCGTTTTTTGCGTACCACAAAATACATACGGTCGGTCATGTGCATGAGCCCTAAGTGGGAGGAGAAGAAGCATGGCCTTCCACGGTCCGGCAGATTTACTATATGTTATGCAACAAAAAAAAGTGCAACTTATTACTCAAATCAATTGCAGCTCAATGCAGGATGTTCCCCAATTTTCATTCATAAGGTCTTACCCCAGTGCACTTTAAAAAAAAATTAAAACTGGCTAATGAAATGCTTAATAAATCCCCCAATAGTGCTATCCGCATGGGCTTATGTGGCTCAGCTTTCTATACGATTGTTAACACCTTAGTGACCAGCATGTTTTGGTCCTTGGTGACCGAGCAATTTTTTTTATTTTTTAAGCATCGCATTCCATTATTTTTCTATCCATGTAGCCATATGAGGGCTTGTTTTTTAGCACGACAAGTTGCAGTAGTTTCCACCATTCTGGGATGCACATAACTTGCTGAATAACTTTGATAAACTTTTTTTTTTTTGAGGGGGGGGGGGGGGGGGGGGTAGCAATACTGCCCGCTGAGGTTTTGTAAATTTTGACGCGTTCATTTTTTTGGCATGAATAACAACAATGCTTTATTCTCTGGGTCTGTATAATTATAGTGATGCTAAATATGTAGATTTTTTTTCTACGTTTTACTAATTTTGCACAATAAAAAAACATTTTTATTTTTATTTTACAGCACAGCATCCCAAGCCCTAACTTTTTAGGTTTCTTATTATGGAGCTGTGTGAGGGCTTGATTTTAGTTTGCATTGGTTCCATTTTGTGGTACATAACACTTTTTGATCGCTTTTTATTTCACTTTTTTGTGGTGAATACACAAAAAGCAGCAGTTCTGGTATTGTATTGTTTTATTTTTTTACGCTATTCACCGTAATTATTGTGCAGATATGGATGCGGCAGTACCAATTATGTGGAGGTATTTTGGACGGACATAATACCGCAGGATGCTGCGGCCAAAACGCCCGACAGTGACTGAACGGAATCCATTCAGATGCAAACTGAACGGATTTCTATCCATTCAGAATCCATTGGGATATGCCTGATCAGTTATTTTCCGGCATAGAGCCCTTTTGATGGAACTCTATGCCGGAAAAGAATAACGCTAGTGTGAAAGTACCCTAAGACATTGTCACTGTGCAATCCAGGAGAGACAGAGTACGGTGCTGTGACACGACCATTGAGTGGATGAAAAAGTTTCTTTATTGGAAGACATAAAAACTTCAAACTTTGAAGTTTTAAGTTTTTATGTCTTCCAATAAAGAAACTTCTTCACCCACCCAATGGTCGTGTCACAGCACTGTTCTCTGTCTCTCCTGGATCAGGCCTTTATGGTCTAACTGTCCAGTACCCTTTCTTATGTAACCATATTCATGTAAGTTTCTGGGCCACTGGGAATGTGATAATAGCGATAAAAGCAGAAATGAATCTTTGTCTCTAGTATTATTCTGACATTTCGCATTCTTGACGTATAGTGGTGATTCTAACTGACCTGGCTTATGACTTGAAATTTATAGGATGATCGTTTTGAGGAAAAATGGTTAAAAAAACAGGCTGCAGATTCTGGCTTTGGCTTATATCTCAAGTGATTGTTCCAAGGTCTCTATAAGGCCCAAATTATTAACTTATATGGTATCCATCCAATAGGTGGCACTAGAGAGACCACTTTTGCATTTACATTTCCTTTTTCACAGAGATCATATACGATTCCCTACATCAACTTGCCAGTCTTTACAAGGAGAAACCTAAAGGGATTTGCAGTGGGTATATATTGATGACCTATCCTCAATGAAGGAGTCGATGAGCAGGTCATTTTGAAGAGACAATAGCTCTTGCAAGAATGTTGATCGGCAAGGGTGCTGGCAGTTGGACCCCCTCCGATCCTGAGGATAGGTCATCAATATTAACCCACTGCACAAAACCCTTAAAGGGGTTCTGCAGTTTTTTTAAACTGTTGATCTATCCTCTGGATAGATCATCAGCTTCTGATCGGCGGCGGTCCGACACCCAGGACCCTGCCGATCAGCTGTTTAAAGTGAACAGAGCTTAGCCGCGCCCAGGCCAGTAGATACTAGTCGTGACGTCACTGGGTCTGCGGTAAATAGTGAGGAGCGCCGCTGCCTTCTCAAACAGTTGATCGTGGGGGTCCGGGGTGTCTGACCGCCACCGATCAGATGTTGATAATCTATCCAGAGGATAGATCATCAGTTTAAACAAACAAGCAGAACCCCTTTAATTCTTCTAGGAAAACTGATATAAAGTGACATAACATGAAGCTCCTGGGTCCCAGTGCAATTCTTTAACATGCCCAACTACCATGTGTGATTTACTATGCTGGTGTCTTATTTTGTGCCAGGGGAGCCTGGGTACAAGTGCCACCTCTTTGCACCACTTATCACTATGGCCCCTCACAGCACTGCGTCCACCTGTAGATTTGTCTAGACTTATTCAGAAACAAAGCCATTCTATCATACGACTGCAACTGTCTTTATAAGGCACTCAACTTTACAAATGCATGTCTGTCTCACCACCTATAGAGATTTTAACTCTCTGCAAAATTTAGCTTGTACTGAGCACCTCTCCATTGCGGTTCATAGAAGGGGTTCCAAGCTTTGATGTCCATTTTCTCTGATAGGGCAAATGGAGAGAAGACCCATTTAAGCCTAAAAACGTAATATAAGGCCTCATGCACACGACCGTGCCGTTTTTTTGCAGTCCGCAAAAAATGGAAGCCCCCGTGTGCCTTCCGCAATTTGCGGAACGGAACGGGCAACCCCTTGTAGAAATGCCTATTCTTGTCCGCAAAAGGACAAGAATAGGACATGATCTATTTTTTTTTGCGGGGCCACGGAACGGAGAAACGGATGCGGACAGTACACGGAGTGCTGTCCACATCTTTTGCGGCCCCATTGAAGTGAATAGGTCCGCATCCGAGCCGCAAAAACAACAGCTTGGATGCAGACCCGAAAAACGGTTGTGTGCATGAGGCCTAAGCCTGTGCATTTGCATGTCGCTACAGGGAAAATGTCATGGAAATTCTTGCAATGAGCCATCAGGATACAACATCAGCGCTCCACTATACATGATCACTCTCCACTATATGGCGATTATTGCATATCATTTGAAGTATTGTGGCACTTTGGATTGAACTGGAATGGCATACCAAACTTTTTTTCAGTCTTGAAATTATTATTTTTTTATTGGCGATTCACAGACATGGGCAGAAAAGATTTGCTTTCCTGTATAGGACCCCTCAGGAACCATCTTCCATGGTTTACACTGACGGCCCAGCATTTTAATAGCTGCCATGTAATGCAAAATTCTCCATGTAGTGGCCGCTGTCTTCATGAAACAACACCTTTAGGCCACCTACGCATGTTGCGGAATAAGCACGTTTTTTTCCACACGGGTTCCCGTAGCATGGTGCAGAACCAGCAAAGTGTATGAGATTACACAAATCTCACATACACCTTGCAGATTTTTTCTGTGCGGAAATTGACCTGCAGTGTGGATTTCCAAATCTGCGGCAGGTCAATTATGTCAGCTGCAGATTTGACCCTTTTCCAATAAACGGTGAGATGTGTGCAAAACTGTGTCTAATCCGCACCACAATTAGAAATTGTGGATGTTGGTGTGGATATGGTGCCGAAATGGGCATAAATCTTCAAGGAAATTTGTGCGGATCTCTCGTGTGCAGGGGGCTTACATGTACCATATCTAATCCTATAATGTGTAAATTAGGAGAACCCCATTTTCCTATTAGGTGGGATTCTCATAGGTAGCACCCTAGCAGACATTTATGGTATTCCAGAGTCCATACTCTCCCTAGTATCGCCTTCTCCTAATGACATATGCTGTCTAAAAGGCATTTACTCAATAAAAGGGGGGGGGGGGGGGCACCTACCTAGCAGACACTTATGGCATAGACTACAAATAACGATAAATGTCTTTGGCACCCGTTTATTACACATTCCGATATCAGGTTGGTCTGATTTGCAGGAAACCTTCATATTGACCTGTTTTTGCTATTTTAAATTGCATGTATGGTTTTATTTTTCATTTCATTTTCTTGAACACAATCGGATTCCCCCACTGTCTATGGGATGATAAATGATATAGTTGCTACACCAAGACAATGAATATGCTTACTTTTATTCCACCAAGTATTGCGACAGCGTTTGTCCACGGTGATACATCGGTTAGTTGTTAATAGGAGCTCTGTTAGTTCCCCTGCCAGACGATGCCCACTTAACGTAAGTGTTATTGACAGTTTTCCTTGGAAGAGACATGAGAAGGTAATGCCGACTTATTGGGACCAGATATATGACTCTTCTTAATTTCATTTGCTCTTTAAAGCATCATTCAAGAATAGCTATTTTCAAAATCTACTGTACAGAAGGAGTGTGATTGCATGACATACTAAAACCTGAGCTACCTATGAATAAATAACATGATGGGTATCTCGGTTGAAAATATTTTGGCCAAGGCCCTTTATTAAATATATACATAATGGCAACTTTGCGGAAAGGATGCAGGACCCATTCATTTCAAGGGGGCCGCAAAAGATGCGGACAACACACCGTAATTCCGTTCCGCAGCCCCACAAAAAAGATAGAATATGTCCTATTCTTATCCACAATTGCGGACAAGAATAGTAATTTCTATCACAGTTCCGGCCATGTTCGGTTCACAAAATGCAGAAGGCACACGGCCGGTATCTGTGTTTTGCGGATCCACAATTTGCAGGCCGCAAAACACTATGGCCGTCTGAATGACCCCTCGAAAAAAAGAAAAGCTATAAAAGCAACAACTGGCAGCACTCTAGTAGATTGAGTGTAAAAAAATGAGATTTATTCAGCCATACAAATACATTCTGGCTCTGCTTTCCAGCCTATTCAAGTAGAGCTGAAACACCACATTTGTATGGCTGAATAAATCAAATTTTTTACTAAATCTGAGCATTGACAATAGCTGTTTTTTTTATACTTTGTGTGGGACCTTTTGAGTTTGCTTTTTATGTACAGATATGTACAATGCATTCATAAAGTGTTCAGACCCTTTCACCTTAGTCATGTTGAAACTCGTGTTAAAAAAAAAATATAAAAATTTCCCTCCATCAATCTGCACTCAATACCCCATAATGAGAAAGTGAAAACAGAATTTTGGAAATTTTTGCAACCTAATTAAAAATGAAAAAAATTAAATTCTGCATGGACATAAGTTTTCAGACCCTTTGCGATGACACTTGACATTTAGCTCTGGGGCCTGCCATTTCTCTTGATCGTCTTTGAGATACAGTTGCAAGAAAAAGTATGTGAACCCTTCGGAACTATACGGATTTCTGCACAAATTGGTCATAAAATACGATCTGATCTTCATCTAAGTCACAACAATAGACAATCACAGTCTGCTTAAACTAATAACACACAAATAATTAAATGTCACCATGTTTTTATTGAACACACCATGTAAACATTCACAGTGCAGGTGGAAAAAGTATGTGAACCCTTGGATTTAATAACTGCTTGAACCTCCTTTGGCAGCAATAACTTCAACCTAACGTTTCCTGTAGTTGCAGATCAGACGTGCACAACGGTCAGGAGTGAGGGTCCATTCACACGTCCGCAATTTTATTCCGCATTTTGCGGAACGGAATTGCGGACCCATTCATTTTCTATGGGGCAGCACAATGTGCTGCCCGGACACGGAATTGCAGACCCGCACTTCCGGGTCCGCAATTCCGTTCGTGAAAAAAATAAAACATGTCCTATTCTTGTCCGCAATTTTGGACAAGAACAGGCATATTCTATTAGTGGCGGCAATGTGCGGTCCGCAAAATGCGGAACGCACATTGCTGCTGTCAGTGTTTTGCGGATCTGTGGATCAGCAAAACACGTTGTGGACGTGTGAATGGAGCATAATTCTTGACCATTCCTCTTTACAGAACTGTTTCAGTTCAGCAATATTCTTGGGATGTCTGGTGTGAATCGCTTTATTGAGGCCATGCCACATCATCTCAATCGGGTTGAGGTCAGGACTCTGACTGTGCCACTCCAGAAGGCTTATTTTCTTCTGTTTAAGCTATTCTGTTGATTTACTTCTATGCTTTGGGTCGTTGTCCCGTTGCAACACCCATCTTCTGTTGAGCTTCAGCTGGTGGACAGATGGCCTTAAGTTCTCCTGCAAAATGTCTTGATAAACTTGGGAATTCATTTTTCCTTCGATGATAGCAATCTGTCCAGGCCCTGACGCAGCAAAGCAGCCCCAAACCATGATGCCCCCACCACCATACTTCACAGTTGGGATGAGGTTTTGATGTTGGTGTGCTGTGCCTCTTTTTCCCCACACAGTGTTGTGTGTTTCTTCCAAACAACTCAACTTTGCTTTCATCTGTCCACAGAATATTTTGCCACTACTGCTGTGGAACATCCAGGTGCTCTTGTGCAAACTGTAAACTTGCAGCAATGTTTTTTTGGGACAGCAGTGGCTTCCTCTGTGGTATCCTCCCATGAAATCCATTCTTGTTTAGTGTTTTACGTATCGTAGATTCGCTAACAGGGATGTTAGCATATGCCAGAGACTTTTGTAAGTCTTTAGCTGACACTCTAGGATTCTTCTTCACCTCATTGAGCAGTCTGCGCTGTGCTCTTGCAGTCATCTTTACGGGACGGCCACTCCTAGGGAGAGTAGCACCAGTGCTGAACTTTCTCCATTTATAGACAATTTGTCTTACCGTGGACTGATGAACAGCAAGGCTTTTGGAGATACTTTTATAACCCTTTCCAGCTTTATGCAAGTCAACAATTTTTTATCGTAGGTCTTCTGAGAGCTCTTTTGTGCGAGGCATCATTCACACCAGGCAATGCTTCTTGTGAAAAGCAAACCCAGAACTGGTGTGTGTTTTTTATAGGGCAGGGCAGCTGTAACCAACACCTCCAATCTCATCTCATTGATTGGACTCCAGTTGGCAGACACCTCACTCCAATTAGCTCTTGGAGATGTAATTAGTCTAGGGGTTCACATACTTTTTCCACCTGCACTGTGAATGTTTACATGGTGTGTTCAATAAAAACATGGTAACATTTAATTATTTGTGTGTTATTAGTTTAAGCAGACTGTGATTGTCTATTGTTGTCACTTAGATGAAGATCAGATCACATTTTATGACCAATATGTGCAGAAATCCATATCATTCCAAAGGGTTCACATACTTTTTCTTGCAACTGTATTTCTACACCTTGATTAAAGTCTATCTGTGGTAAATTCAGTTAATTGGATATGATTTGGAAAGACAAAGCTCTGTCTATATGAGGTCTCACAGCTGGCAATGAATATCAGAGCAAAAACAAAGCCATGATGAGGAAAGAACTGCCTGTAGAGATTAGTAACAGGATTGTGTGGAGACACAGATCTGGAGAAGTGTACAAAAAAATTTCTACTGCGCTGAAAGTTCCCAAGAGCACAATGGAGAAGATGAAAAAAATATACAGCACGATCGAAAACTTTTACTTTGTAGCAAGCAGCTGAAGAAGTCTAATAATGCCATTCGTGGATTAACCCCTTCTTTAGATCAGGACACATCCTGATCTGTAAAAGGGATTAATCCTTAAATTACATTATTAGATTATTTTCTTTGCTGCAAAATTAATACAAATTCGATCGTAGAGAGTGCTGTATCCAGGATTCTTCTTTTATCCTCTCCACTGCCATATCGATACCTGGTTGCTCCATTGGAGCAGTAGCACCAGTAACTCCATGGAAGGCCGATTGTCATTTATATTCTTGTTTAGTTGTTGCGGTTTCTCACGACATTAGGTGAGCTGGAAATAACGCTTTACGTTTTATTCATTGCCAAATGTGTATCATTTTGTGCTCTGTTTTCTTTGCACAATAAAGGCTCCAGAACATAGAAGCCTCCATAATTCTTAAATGGAAGAAGTTTGGAACAAGCAGGTTTCTTCCTACAGCTGTCTGCTGCACAAAACTAAGTAATCAGTGGAGAAGGCCCGTGGCAAGAGAGGTGACCAAGAACCAATGCTTGCTCTGGCTGAGCGCCAAAGATCCTGTGTGTAGATAGGAATAATTTCCAGAAGGTTAACCATCACTACAGCACTCTACCAATATGGGCCCGCCTGGAGTCTGCAACAAAAAAAAAACAAACATCTAAAAAGGACCCTCAGACTGTGAGAAGCAGGATTCTCTGGTGTGATGAAACCAAGATTGAACTTTTTGGTCTCAGTACTAAGCGTCATGTCTAGAGGAAACCACAGTGGAGGCACTGTGGAGGACCGGAGTGGCAAGGAGCATGTAAGTATAAATCCTCCATTTATGAAGGCAGGCTGCGGGCACTTGCATCCTAGAGAACCCCTTTCAGGAGTAGAGAAAGGAAAGACTAAGCACGTGTTCACCTTAGCACAGTTACTGAGGAAACAGAGAGGGTATTCCACAGAAACCGTAGGTGGCGCTATACTAAAATTCTTGCAACATCTGCTGATAGAAGCATTTTTTTAAAGAAGTATAAATACAAAAAATATTTATAATCATGGGCTAGATTTCACTACAGTATAAACAATGTTTTTCCTGGGACAATCCTTTTAAAATGGCCATGTATGTAGGTTTACATTTATAGAAAATACACAGCCGGACCAGTCACGCCAGAAGTTTCAGACGGACTGTACTAAATTACTATGCAGTCTGTTGGGTTCTTGTTTCATTGGGTAAAATAACACTGCATGTAGCGCCATCTTACCTGTCACATAGGAAATGATCCATGATGAAGGTTTTAAACAGAGTCTCTGATCCAGATATGCATGTAGCCTTAGTAGTCACTGCTAATGCTATTGTAGCATTTTTGTCACATGCAGCCATTAATCTGAATGTATAAACTGTAAAAAATATAATATTCTGTACACCCTTTCAAGACGGCTGTCCAGATAATGAAAATTACGGTAACACTTCTAAAACTAGGAGGGAAATCTAAGGCTGAGAAACCATGGAAAATGTTTGTATTGTGACCAACTAATCTATGGACACTATTCTGAATCTGATACAACTTAGATCTCTGCTCCTGTTTCTGACAGCTCTCACCTCTGGGAGGAGGCTGTGCACAGCAGAGAGAAGACTGAAAAGAGGATCCAAGGAGGGCTGCTCACACAGGGCTATAGATAGGGAGGAGTTTGCAGGGGGAAGGCAGCAGCATTCTGGGCACACAAATCCAGCATGTATTACTGAGAGGAACAAGTCCATGTGACAATAATTTTTTCCATATCAGATGTGTCCAAACACTTTACCTATTGAGCTATAGCTACAGCAGAGAAATACTTTGTGGCATAAAGCCCAAGTGAATTGCTGTGTCGTCTGGCATGTGGGATTATAAGGTTTTTATATAGGTTTTAGGGATTATAAACCCGAGTTAGCGCTGAGCAGACAATAAACGAATGTCTACCATTCTAATACTAGTGTAACTGTATGCAGCGTACTGGTGTTCCATCATTTGCTTCACAGAGGATGCACCAGTACATAATGAACCAATGTAAATGAACTTGGCAATGGCAAATACAATGGTCCATCAAGTTACAATATTAATTGGTTCCAGGACGGCAATTGTAAGTTGAAGCCATTGTAACTTGAGTCCATAACTGTATGGAAAACTAGTAATTGGTTCCAAAGACCCAAATGCTATTCCATGATTACAGAAAATGAAGATTTAGGAAAAATAGGAAGATACCAAACGTCCAAAGGTGCAGCTAATGGCAGCAAAGTATTACCACACTGTACTGTAAAGTGGAGCTAATAGAAGCCAATATAGATGATTTACCAAAGAACTGGCCACATTGATTGGTTGGATCTGAGTCTGAGGCATTTTATGTTGAGTCTAGCTTCAACAAATGATGGCCCAGGATAAACCATTGTAAGTTTAAAATATTGTATCCTGAGGCCATTGTATCTTGAGGGATCACTGGAACAAGGCAGTATGAGATCACTTGAAAGTAAAATGTAGGCCCCTGCTTTTCCGGGAATTTTTATTGCCCAATATACTTTGTCCTCTAGACATTATAGTGCTAGATTATATTTTACGGTATCTGTAGGATATAAAGCATTGTAGGCAACCACGGCATTGTTTATCAGACATGAGTGTAATCTGTTTGATTGACCCATAAAGATTTCCAGGAAGCAGTCTGAGAAATGCATGGACCCTTAAATGTAAAGATTTTGGTGTCAAGCAGTAGTGGAGGATTGATGTCCTGGTCGGGTCACAACTCTGCTGGTTTGGCACAGGATTTACTGGAGTTTGAAGACCTGACCAGAATTTATTTAACTTGATAGCAACTATGGCTTTCTTGTCCTCTTACAGAGGCTGCTGATGCTATCAAGTAATTGAACCTGGTATCTGGTTTATTAAATTGTCAATGTCGTGATTTCTAATGGCATTTGCAAACTAAAAAGGATTAAATCTACCTTTGACATTCTCCATTCTCATGGACACTCTCTGCCAAGATCAAGGTAATTCCTCTTCTTTTCCTCCTCCTCCTCCTGATTGACTGAAGGTGTCCTGATTTGACCAGACGGCTGATTGTCTCTGACTGCTAAGCTCTTGTAAATAAAATGCTGGCTATAAAATAGTATCATACCCTGGATGATAAAAGTCAGTTTGATCAATAGCAATCACTATTATCTACCGAGAAATATTGTCTATTTATTCTTCTATTCATCAAATATGCAAAAATAGCTGTCCTGTCTTTCCAAAAAGTCAAACTTCAAAAGGTTCTAGCCATGTGGGATGGATTTCCGTGCTGAAAATCTGCAGTGTTTTACATTAGATATAAAGTGGATGAGGTTTTAAAAACGGTCATCCACACTATGAAAAAAAAGTCTGGAACAGATCCACAATTAACTTGACATGTGGTATGTATTTTATATCATAGCGTTTCAATGTATGCTGAGGACTTTGCCTTTTGCAATGCAGAGAGCGAATTCTGCAGCAAAATGTGCATGTAACTCGTGTGGACTCTGCCGAATTTTGTTGCAGGTTGTCCACTCCAAAATACGGCTCCTGTGGACATACCCTCCTAAGGAACCTTAAAAGGTCAAACTGTCCATGTTCTTGTGGATACAATTACTCTAGTTACCTACATGATCCCAAGAGATGATCAGATTTGTGCAGTCACAGAAGAACTCACATTATCCATTCATGTGGGTTCTAGCCTTGGCATCTAAGACATAAGACTGAAGGGTCCACCTGACGTGCGATTTTGCAGATATCAAGAGCTTGCAGGTTCTCCACATGGATTAAAAGGCTTTCCGATCTCATCAAATTATGGCATATAGATAGACTATGTCTAAAATCTCTCAACAGCTGGTGTCCAGGAGTGCTGATGTGTAGATAAAAACTGGACACTTACTTTTAAGAGCATCTTTTAGCATGATCAACCCTATTAAACCAGGATAGATCATCAGTATTTGATTGGTGGGGCTCCGACTTCTGGCCCCTCGCCAATCAGCTGTTTGAAGAGACCGCAGCGCTGTGTGTGTATTGCGTCCACTTCCTAGGCCAGTGATGTCACATTCATTGGTCATAGGGCCTAGGTGCAGCTCAGTCCCACTCAGCACTCACTGGAGGACCACAGCCTTTTCAAACTGCTTATCACGTGCGTCAGACCCCCATCGATCAGATATTGATGACCTATCCTGAAGACAGGTTATCAGTATAAAACACGCGGACAACCCCTTTAATAGTATATTATTTCTGTCAGCCCCATAGAATTGAATGGAGCGGTGGCCGCTCTTGTGTGTTGCGCTTACAATTCATTTCTATCGGACTTCTGAAAATAACCTAGCGCGTCACTCAGCTATTTTCGGCATCCCCATAGAAGTGAATGGAGAGCGGCCGCAGCTATCAAACATTGGTGCCATGGTCTAGTGATATGTCAACAATACTTGAGATGACACAACCCCTTTAAATATATTAATTGTGGTATATAGAATACAGTGATCACACTTAGAATATATAAATATATAAAAGTATATTTTATTTCTATTCACATGTCATATATTATACAGTTTTATCAGTTGCATTGCACACACCCTTAGTGCTGTGTACACACAGCTATAAACCTTCAGTTGTAGAAAATGTCCTCGACTTGTGTGGCTCTTCTTAGTATCCTTCACATGGGGGATGTTGGAATTTGGTCCCAATATTTCTATGGAAGAGAAATAAAACATTTGTTTCGTTTACAGGAAATCCAGGAATAGGACGTATAGACGACCACCCTCCTTAACCCCCTGGTTTATAACTCTGATGGATTACACTAGGAGGATGAGCACACCATTTAATAAGTGAGGAGGCTATTAAATGGACATCCCTCCATTTTCACCCTGGCAGCCCCCCTGACAGGAGCATCAGAGCAGTTCATGCTCCGATGCTCTCCTTTGCCCTGCGCTAAATCGCGCAGGCAAAGGCATTTTTAGGAGTTCCGGTGACGTACCAGGGCTCTCCATGGGGCTGACAGGAACCCCGGTGACGTCGCCGGCACTGATGGGCGGGATTCAGCTCTGCCCTAGCCAGTAAAACGGCTAGGGCAGAGCTAAAGCCCGCCCCTCAGAGCCGGTGACGTCACCGAACACACTGCTGTGCGGAAGTTACCGCCCGGCAGTGTGTTATTGAAAACAAAAGAGCCCGTGCCCTGCGCGGTTTAGTGCAGGGCACGGGAGCGCATCGGAGCATGAGATGCTCCGATGCTAGGCTCAGGCGGGCTGCCGGGGTGAAAATAAGGGTTTGTCCGGGTTCAGCTCTGAACCCGGACAACCCCTTTAAGGTGTTGTGCCATCTAACAGCAGACCCACTGTCGATCACTGCGAGTCCATCAGCTGGCAGAGGCTGCCACACTCCTGCAGAGGAAATCAATTATTACATGGTGCCCATCTGTAGTAGTACATTTAGAATGCTCCCCCTCTATGATATCCATATACTCCGATAGGGCATATGGTAAAAGCTTATCCTAATCAGACAACACCTTTAAGCTGGCCACACATCCATAAGTCTCTGCGACGTAGTCCTGCCTTTTGAACCTCGGTGCTGCCAGTGGCATGGGCAGCACCACAAAGTGTAGCAACTGGTCCCTAGTAGCTACTGGTGGCAGGAAAATCTTAAACCGTATGTATACTTGTGACATGCTGTTCTTGCATTTGTGACCGCTGAGACTAGTGAGTTTGACGGGGACTATTAGGAGCTGCAGCCTTAGAACAGAGGGCACTGTTGAAAGTTGCCGACCATTCATTTTTTCATTAAACCAGGCAACCCCTTTAACCACTTCAGCCCCGCTAGGTGAAACCCCCTTCATGACCAGAGCACTTTTTACACTTCGGCACTACACTCCTTTCACCGTTTATCGCTCGGTCATGCAACTTACCACCCAAATGAATTTTACCTCCTTTTCTTCTCACTAATGGAGCTTTCATTTGGTGGTATTTTATTGCTGCTGATATTTTTACTTTTTTTGTTATTAATCAAAATGTAACGATTTTTTTGCAAAAAAATGTCATTTTTCACTTTCAGCTGTAAAATTTTGCAAAAAAAACGACATCCATATATAAATTTTTCGCCAAATTTATTGTTCTACATGTCTTTGATAAATAAAAAAATGTTTGGGCAAAAAAAAAAAATGGTTTGGGTAAAAGTTATAGCATTGACAAACTATGGTACAAAAATGTGAATTTCCGCTTTTTGAAACAGCTCTGACTTTCTGAGCACCTGTCATGATTCCTGAGGTTCTACAATGCCCAAACAGTAGAAAACCCCCACAAATGACCCCATTTCGGAAAGTAGACACCCTAAGGTATTCGCTGATGGGCATAGTGAGTTCATAGAACTTTTTATTTTTTGTCACAAGTTAGCGGAAAATGATGATGATTTTATTTATTAATTTTTTCTTACAAAGTCTCATATTCCACTAACTTGCGACAAAAAATAAAAAATTCTAGGAACTCGCCATGCCCCTTACGGAATACCTTGGGGTGTCTTCTTTCCAAAATGGGGTCACTTGTGGCGTAGTTATACTGCCCTGGCAATTTAGGGGCCCAAATGTGTGAGAAAAACTTTGCAATCAAAATGTGTAAAAAATGACCGGTGAAATCCAAAAGGTGCACTTTGGAATATGTGCCCCTTTGCCCACTTTGGCAGCAAAAAAGTGTCACACATCTGGTATCGCCGTACTCAGGAGAAGTTGGGGAATGTGTTTTGGGGTGTCATTTTACATATACCCATGCTGGATGAGAGAAATATCTTGGTCAAATGCCAACTTTGTATAAAAAAATGGGAAAAGTTGTCTTTTGCCAAGATATTTCTCTCATCCAGCATGGGTATATGTAAAATGACACCCCAAAACACATTCCCCAACTTCTCCTGAGTACGGCGATACCAGATGTGTCACACTTTTTTGCTGCCAAGGTGGGCAAAGGGGCACATATTCCAAAGTGCACCTTTCAGATTTTGCAGGCCATTTTTTACACATTTTGATTGCAAGGTACTTCTCACACATTTGGGCCCCTAAATTGCCAGGGCAGTATAACTACGCCACAAGTGACCCCATTTTGGAAAGAAGACACCCCAAGGTATTCCGTGAGGGGCATGGCGAGTTCCTAGAATCTTTTATTTTTTGTCGCAAGTTAGTGGAATATGAGACTTTGTAAGGAAAAAAGAAAAATCATCATTTTCCGCTAACTTGTGACAAAAATTAAAAAATTCTAGGAACTCGCCGTGCCCCTCACGGAATACCTTGGGGTGTCTTCTTTCCAAAATGGGGTCACTTGTGGCGTAGTTATACTGCCCTGGCAATTTAGGGGCCCAAATGTGTGAGAAGTACCTTGCAATCAAAATGTGTAAAAAATGGCCTGCAAAATCTGAAAGGTGCACTTTGGAATATGTGCCCCTTTGCCCACCTTGGCAGCAAAAAAGTGTGACACATCTGGTATCGCCGTACTCAGGAGAAGTTGGGGAATGTGTTTTGGGGTGCCATTTTACATATAACCATGCTGGGTGAGAGAAATATCTTGGCAAAAGACAACTTTTCCTATTTTTTTATACAAAGTTGGCATTTGACCAAGATATTTTTCTCACCCAGCATGGGTATATGTAAAATGACACCCCAAAACACATTCCCCAACTTCTCCTGAGTACGGCGATACCAGATGTGTCACACTTTTTTGCAGCCTAGATGCGCAAAGGGGCCCAAATTCCTTTTAGGAGGGCATTTTTAGACATTTGGATCCCAGACTTCTTCTCACACTTTCGGGCCCCTAAAAAGCCAGGGCAGTATAAATACCCCACATGTGACCCCACTTTGGAAAGAAGACACCCCAAGGTATTCAATGAGGGGCCTGGCGAGTTCCTAGAAATGTTTTATTTTTTGCATAAGTTAGCGGAAATTGATTTTTTTGTTTTTTTTCTCACAAAGTCTCACTTTCCGCTAACTTAGGACAAAAATTTCAATCTTTCATGGACTCAATATGCCCCTCAGCGAATACCTTGGGGTGTCTTCTTTCCGAAATGGGGTCACATGTGGGGTATTTATACTGCCCTGGCTTTTTAGGGGCCCTAAAGCGTGAGAAGAAGTCTGGAATATAAATGTCTAAAAATGTTTACGCATTTGGATTCCGTGAGGGGTATGGTGCGTCCATGTGAGATTTTATTTTTTGACACAAGTTAGTAGAATATGAGACTTAGTAAGAAAAAACAAAAACAAACAAAAAATTTCCGCTAACTTGTGCCAAAAAAAATGTCTGAATGGAGCCTTACAGGGGGGGGTGATCAATGACAGGGGGGGTGATCAATGACAGGGGGGGTGATCAATGACAGGGGGGTAATCACCCATATAGACTCCCAGATCACCCCCCTTTCACTGATCACCCCCCCTGTAAGGCTCCATTCAGACATCCGCATGATTTTTTACGGATACATGGATCGGATCCACAAAACACATGCGGACGTCTGAATGGAGCCTTACAGGGGGTTATCAATGACAGGGGGTGATCAGGGTGATCACCCCCCTGTCACTGATCACCCCCCCTGTAAGGCTCCATTCAGACATCCGCATGATTTTTTACGGATCCATGAATACATGGATCGGATCCACAAAACACATGCGGACGTCTGAATGGAGCCTTACAGGGGGGGTTATCAATGACAGGGGGTGATCAGGGTGATCACCCCCCTGTCACTGATCACCCCCCCTGTAAGGCTCCATTCAGACATCCGCATGATTTTTACGGATCCATGGATACATGGATCGGATCCACAAAACACATGCGGACGTCTGAATGGAGCCTTACAGGGGGGTGATCAATGACAGGGGGGTGATCAGGGAGTGTATATGGGTGATCACCCGCCTGTCATTGATCACCCCCTGTAAGGCTCCATTCAGACGTCCGCATCGGTTTTGCGGATCCGATCCATGTATCCGTAAAAATCATGCGGACGTCTGAATGGAGCCTTACAGGGGGGTGATCAATGACAGGGGGGTGATCAATGACAGGGGGTGATCAGGGAGTGTATATGGGTGATCACCCGCCTGTCATTGATCACCCCCCTGTAAGGCTCCATTTAGACGTCCGTATGCGTTTTGCGGATCCGATCCATGTATCCGTGGATCCGTAAAAATCATACGGACGTCTGAACGGAGCCTGACAGGGGGGTGATCAATGACAGGGCGGTGATCAATGACAGGGGGGTGATCAGGGAGTTTATATGGGGTGATCATGGGTGATCAGGGGTTTATAAGGGGTTAATAAGTGACGGGGGGGGGTGTAGTGTAGTGTAGTGTAGTGTGGTGTTTGGTGCGACTGTACTGACCTACCTGAGTCCTCTGGTGGTCGATCCTAACAAAAGGGACCACCAGAGGACCAGGTAGGAGGTATATTAGACGCTGTTATGAAAACAGCGTCTAATATACCTGTTAGGGGTTAAAAAATTCGGATCTCCAGCCTGCCAGCGAGCGATCGCCGCTGGCAGGCTGGAGATCCACTCGCTTACCTTCCGTTCCTGTGAGCGCGCGCGCCTGTGTGCGCGCGTTCACAGGAAATCTCGCGTCTCGCGAGATGACGCATATATGCGTGACTGTGCGCAGGGCTGCCACCTCCGGAACGCGAATCTGCGTTAGGCGGTCTGGAGGTGGTTAAGGATGACCTGTGACCACAAAATGCAGTGAAATCTGCAGACAGCAGGTTATAGAGCAAGAGAAGCTGAACAGATATTTAATTTTGTGGATAAAAATTCAATAAAACGTATACATTTATGCCCCTCCTCTTTCTGATCTCAGTTGTACACGGGGTAGATATGATCAGTGATTGACAGCATTCTGTGTGTAAGAGTGTATACAGGGATAGCTATCAGTCAGGTGGTCTCAAGTTCAGAAAAAGCAGTGATATACAGTACTGTTCAAAAGTTTTAGGCAGGTGTAGAAAATGCCACAAAGTAGGAATGCTTTTAAAAATTTAGGCGTTAATAATTTATTTTTATGAATTAACAAAAATGAGTGAACAAAAGAGAAATTTAAATCAAATCTATATTTGGAGTGACCACCCTTTTACCTTCAAAACAGCAGAATTTATTTATTTATATTTTTAGGTACACGTACACAAGTCAGAGATTTTGTAGGATTTTAGTCAGGTGTATGACGGGTAATAACGATATTCATTTTTATATGTAGGTTGAAACAAAGTAATTAACTGAAACAGCTGTGTAGGAGGCATAAAACTGTGTGAAGAACAGCCAAGGTCTGCTACAAACGTGAGATGTGGAAGACCGTTTCATGTCACAGGTCATACACCATGGCAAGACTAAGGCTTCTTTCAAACTGGCGTTAGCCTTGTCCGGCAGGCGTGCTGCGGTTTTTGTCCAGCCGCCTCTCAGCATGTTTGCCATACTGCGGCCGCATCTCCGGCCTGACCTCATTATAGTGAAATGGGCCAGAGTGGACTTCTGGCAGCACACATGTGCAAACGTTAGTATGGATCCAGCAGGCTGTTTCCCTGCCGGAACAGCCTACCGGAAAAGCCTAAGCACGGCAACAGGACACAAGGTAGTTGGACTGCATCAGCAAAGTCTCTCCCAGGCAAAGATTTCAAAGTAGACTGGGGTTTCAAGATGTGCTGCTCAAGCTCTTTTGAAGAAGCACAACAGGCAACAATGAGGACCGTAGACGAAGTGGTCCAAAGTTTTCTAGCAGTGCCATTAGCTGAGAACTGGCAGCAACTTGTGGGAGCCAGATATACCCATCTACTGTTTGGAGAGGTCTGGCCAGAAGTGACCTTGGATGAATTCTGGATGAATTGAAGTTAAAATGCCATAACTTTGACAGTGAAATAAGGCCAAGCATCTCAACAGTGCACAAAACATAGGAACTGGGGTGCAGAAAATGGCAGCAGGTGCTCTAGACTAAAAGTCTATTTTTTTTATATTTTGCTGTAACAGAAAACAGTGTATTTGCCAAAGTAGTAAGCATGGCGTGTGTTCTTTGTCAGTTTAGGGCTGCATTTCAGGACATGGAGTAGGGGATTTTGTCATTGTTGAGGAATAAAGGCAGATACTTATCCATCATGAAATTCCATCAGGGAGGCCTCTGATTGACTCTAAATGTATTATGCAGCAGGGCAACGAACCCAAATATACAGTCAATGTCATTAAAAGGGTTATACGAGACTAAATCAGGCCTCCAGACGTGGCCAACCCGAGGGGCTGCTGATACAGGGGGGCACTTGACATCACATGTGACATGAGGAGCAGTGGATTGATAACCCTTGTGTAATCTGCAGGATTTCTACAAGACCGTTTCAGAACTATGCTAAAGACTGACAAACATTACATGCAACATTATCAGTTTACTTTGATTAGTCATTTTTACGTTTAGTGTAGTTACACATAATCTGGATATTTCAGTGATATTTATACTGTCATCAGCTCATATTGTTAGACCATGCTGCTCCAAGAATGTCCCGCTAATAATATCACCTAGAATTATCCCTTCGCTCCAAGTAAAATTACATTTTTTTTCTTGACCAGCAGTGTAATAAATGTTTCACGGGTAGGAAACAAGGTTTCCATAGGAACAATTAGTACATCTCTTTTCCTTCATATCAATGTGAAGGGAAGCAATTATTAACAGCATTGCATTTTATGTTTAGACTTGTGAACATTTTACGAAGGGCTCATGCACACAACCGCAAACAGCAGGTCCGCAATATACGAGCCCCGACCGTTTTTGCACGGCATAACAGATGTGGACCCATTCACTTGGATGGGTCTGCAATCCAAAAGGTCCAATGTGGAACGGAGGCACAGAACCCCATGGAAGCACTACGGAGTAGCATGCGCTACTTTTTTGTGGTGTGGATGGATCACATAGCCATTCAAGTTGAATGGGTCTGGATCCGTCTGCGGAATCTGCACGGATGTTGCCCGTGCATTGGGGACCGCAAACTGCGGTTCCCCAATGCACGGAATGGCCGTGAGCCCTAAACATATGAAAAATCAAGATAAGTGACATCAGTATGTGGATACAATTTTTTTTTTTTAAATGGTCTCCTTTCTAGTGCTTGTTAACTCAACCCTAACACCCTTACCATAACCCTAACACCTTGGACAGGACGACTTGCAAGCAGAGATGAAAGAATGGACACGTAAAAATTAATGTGCCTCATCAAGCCGGGTTCTGTACCTCCAAGGAACCTGAGAACACTCCACCCATAGGTTGACTGACAACAGACGCTGTCAATCAAGTGGCATGAGGAGCCCTCTCAGCCTTGGGGACACCCTGTCACAGGTGCAGAACCTTGCTTGATGAGACAAATGAATTCATTCATCTATACTTGCAAGCCATTTGCCCTCCCATCACCTTTCTGTCTATTTAGAAACCTGTTGAGAGGGATTCCTGCACAGGTTCTCGCCATTCATTAAAATAAGAGATGTAGCCGACCTGCTATGGGTCTCCCGACATCCGGCTGCCCATAGCAGCTATCTAGTCTGCCTCTATGACATGTGCTTACCTTGTTGAGGTAACGGACTAGGACTTGCTATCCTGATGTTCCATTACTGGACAGCACATACTGCCGTTCTTGGGTACGTAACCTCATTGCCAATTGCTCCAGGTTCTTCATCACAGTTACCCCATCACCCTGCTTTGGTAAATTAGAAGTCCTAAGAGATAAAAGCAATATGTCAACTTCTTCTGTCATCTAACCTGGCCATGCCAATCAAGAAGGAGAGGAAGAGGCTGGCAGAGGAAGCAGGAGAGGCAAGGGTGCACGGAGTGGCTTGGGCTCTCCCTTGGTGCACTTAACTGCTTATTTGCATAGAGATTAAAAATACTTTTTCTCCAGAATAAAGCGATAACTAAGTGAAAGGCATCATCACATTCAGCTGAGCTAGCCCTACAAGGCATTGTACCTGGTTTAATCAGGGAATTTCCTGGTGACAGGTTCCCTTCGAAATAAAATTTTTGTTGCTATTCATCATAAAACCAATAAATTCCAATCACAATGGTGGATGCAATACTGAACAGTACAGTCAATACACCTTTGTTTTCATGCTTACCTTGCAGGGGTTGACTCAACAGGCTGACTGACAGAACGCTTTACCTATGAAAGCAACAAAAAAAAGAGGTAGTGCAGTGCTTAGATATTCATGACCTATCCTTGTATATTACAAAAATGTTTAAAGGGGTTTTCCGAGACTTTAATACTGATGACCTATCCTCTGGTGTCACGACCATGTTCATGGTCGTGACTCCTTGGGAGCCGCATGCAGTTGCCCGCGGTCTGGTGTTGTGTCAACCGCAGCTGGGGGCACTTAGTTGTTTGCCTCAAGTGTGGTTGCCGCGGACAACAGGTATGCGTGCGGCTGCCTTTGGTTTATGTGTGTGTGTGTTTGTAGGCACTTTGAATGTCTGGTGTGCACTGTGTTATGTGTGCACTCTGACATTTTCCCTTCGCCTGTGGCTGCCCGTGGCAACGTGTGGTGTTGTGTACATGTGGTGGCAGTGTCTCGACCTTCTGGCCGGCTCCCAGGACACGTTTGCCACGCATGTCGTTGTCGACAGTAACAGCTGCAGTGAGAGTTGCTTTGTGTATTCCTCTTTATGTGGTTTCACCACACTCTCTGGTTATGGAAGGGTTAACTCCCTCAGTGTGTGTGCACTGGGTGTGTCTGAGTGTGGGTGTGGCTACTTTGGGCTATAAAGCCTCTGCTGGTTTCAGTTAGCTGAGGGGTTCTTCAGCCATGGTTGCTGGAGACAGCCTCCTGTTATACCATCTGCCAGTGGGGGCCACCCTTGTGGTCATAAGATTTATGTCACATGATGTTTGTTTGGTCTTTATTCTTTGCAGCTATGGATGTCCTGGTTCCTGTGTGTTTTTATGTGTGTGCCGTTTGTCTAATGTTTACGTGGACAGCGTTTTCTGAGCACGGGTTCCAGTCAGCAAGGCTGTCGCAGGTTAGTGTGGAAATGTTTGGTTCTCCTGTCATATTCATAGATCTGTTCATGTTCCCCTTCTTTTATGCTGCTTGGCCAGTGAGACTCCTGTTCCTCCGTGCCTAGGAGGAGTAGGTTGTCTTGCCCTGCTCCTTAGTTCAGGGCCATCCTGAGGGCTTGTAGGGACTATTAGGTTCCAGAGTATGAGCCCTCCTACCATCAGGGTCAGTGTTAGGGACGCAATAGGAGGTGACCTGCTCCCTAATTCTGTTGCCCTGACCGAGTAGCGACCGGACATCTTTGAGCATCGCACGGCTGAGGTTTTCCCCCATCCTCAGCCGTGACATCTGGACACCCGTCCATCAGCTGTTTCAGAAGACAGCAGCGCTCGCAGTAGCACAGCGGCCTTCTCCAGCTTTTCCTAGGTTGTGTGATGACACGTTCATTTGTCATGTGGCCTGGGGCGCAGCTCAGCCTCATTGAAGTGAATGTGAGAGGATAGGTCATCAGTATTAAAGTCACAGAAAACAATTTTTACATCCCTGTCTCTACACAATATATAAAAAAATCTGAATCAACATTTACCCCTTATTGACCACCCATACACTTTTTTTTATGGTGGTCACTAAGGGGCCTTAGGCTGGGCCCCCGGACTGTGGGGAATGTGGCCTCAGCTCTCACAAGAGAGCCACTCTCGTGCTCTAACAGCCCGGACCAGCAGGAGTGCCGATCCGGGTTGTTTAACGTTTTACATGTCGTAAAGCAATGGCGCCTGCCACATGTAAAGGGGTAACAGAGGGAGCAGACTGCCTCTGTCTCCCTTCGTACCCCGAAAATGGGATCATGGGGTGCCAATGTGTGTAAAAGCTGGATGGGGTCTGATATAGGCCCCAAGCCAGCCTTGGGTATTTTCCAGCAGGCTGTGCATTGCATTTTAAAAAAGTTTTCCAAAATGTTGTCTGTTATAGTCCCCTTGTGGGGCTATTAAGTGGTAAAAAAAAAAGTTTAAAAAAAACACTTAATAAATTTAAAAAAGTCCAGTAAAAAAATTTCAAAAATGTTCTCCATATGTTTGGTATCGCCCAAACTACATAAATATTATGTAAATTATCCCGTACAGTGAACGCCGTAAAAAATAAATAAATTCAAAAAACTGAATTGCTAATTTATTCTTAGTTTCCACCGAAAAAATGTAAGCAATCAAAAAAATGTATTTACTCCGACACCAATAAAAATATCAAGCCCTCACAAAACTCCATAGAAAGAAAAAAAAGTTATGGGTCTTGGGAAGTGGCGATACAAAAAAGATGTTATTCTTTTTAAAAGAAGGGGTTTTATTGGACAAAGGTAGTAAAACAGAGAAATACTTTACGTATATGGTATAGCTGTAATCGTACTAACCAAGATATTATGTTATTTATACCGAAAAATGAACACCGTAAAAAATTTTACGTAAACACTCGGTGGCAGTATTGCTGTTTTTCCCATCTCCCTCCCAGAAAGAGTTAATAAAAGTTAATCCCTATCTCATGCTGCTAAATATGCTGCAAATATGGTAAAAAAAAAAAAAAAAAAAAAAGGCAGAACTGGTAACAAATATTTATTTATATGTCAGTGACGGGCTAAGTCCCATTGTATCATGTGGAGTCCCAACACAGAATGTCAGTAGTGTTCTGCCTTGGACCGTGCAGGACAAAGCATGAAAATACTGAGGTTTCTGGTAAAATGGTGTGGTAATGTGAACAGTGCTGGAAGGTGTGTTGTCCCACTTCAGGTACCTCAGATGGGTGAGACGGGTAAAATCCAGAGAGTGGCAGTAGTCTCAGCAAAACATAGTTTGCTGAGACATTTCTGTATACATTTTCTGGGCTGGATTTTACTCGGACTGGTGGCTAGGCTTGGTAGAGGGAGTTCCCAGTCCACACCCTTCCAGTACAGGTTTTCCTTTCTACCTGAGGTGATCACAGGTGAGGCCTGCTGTAATCAGGCTTGCATAAAGCGCCTCTGAGGAGGGAGAGCGAGACTGTTTTGTGAAGCAGAGGCTCTGTGTGTGGTCTCAGTCAGGAGGACTGGGCTTTGAATAGCCTGAGGTTTGGAGGACCTAGAGAACGAGGGTTGCACGCCCAGTGTCTGGAGGACTACTGAGCCACACTCCCCCAAAAGGTACTGGAGTTGCCACAGCCTTGAGGCTGCAGTATTGATGTTGGCTGAGGAAAGCCGCAGATGTTGTCCATGTGTGAACTGAGCTCTATGAGTGAGGTAGGGACGTTTAGGTAGTGTTTAGTGTAGTGTTTAGGTAGCGCCTAGATGGGCAGGAGTTTATTTGTGTTTTAAGTGCTGGCGGTGCGGGAACCTCACCCCACCAAGTGATGTATAACTGGACTATCCTTTATAAGAAGACTGTCAAAATAAATGCACAGTTTGGACATGAAAATCCGTTGTCTGGTGATATCTATGGGTGTGACCCCCTGAAAAGAGACGATCCCTTACAATGGTTAAGGCCACTTTCAGACGAGTGAGTGTCACACTAGGACTAGCAGCTCAGCACTAGTGGTGAGCGAACTTGTGTTTTAAGGTCGGCGTCTAAAGTTCGGGTTATCGAAGAATCGCGTTATGGATTCTAAATTCCATTATGCTCCGTGGTAGCGGAATCCATAACGTGATTCTTCGATAACCCGAACCCGAAGTTTTAGACGCGGAACTTAAACACAAGTTCGCTCAACACTACTCAGCACCCGTCCTGAACTTCCAGCACTGCCGGGGTCACATAACAGGAATACTGATTTAGGATGCTATGCAACCCTTAAGAGGTCTGGTATGTACTGTATAGCACTGACATAATGCTATCAGTGTTATCCAATACATTCTAGAACTGTAAGGGTTACATAGCATCATAAATCAATATAATGCTATGCGATCCGGCAGTGCTGGAAGTTCAGGACAGGTGCTGCGCTGCAAGTCTGGAGCGTGACACTTGCTCGTTTGAAGGCAGCCTAAAAGAAATCCATCACCAGTTTTATGGTGTCCTAACTAAGGGCAACAAAAACAAGTGACAGGTCCCCTTTGTAAAAGTCTGGGTCACTTTGATTAATTGACCCAGTCTTTTTGCTAAAATCTTGGCTCCTGACTCTCCCCGCCCACCTGCTGCTGATTTATATGGAAAAATCTGTCAATCAGAGGCATGTGGGGGTCGGGGGGGGGGTCCGTGAGCTCATGAATATGGGGACTTACTGGCAGGCGCTGGAGCTGTCAGAGCTTAGCAGCATAAAACTGCTGACAGATTCCCTTTAAAGGGGTATCCCCATCATAGAAATGGTGCCATAAGTGCCACTTGCAATACCTTTCGACTCTGGGGAAGTTTGGTGCCCACCACATCTCCTGGTAAAACTGGCAAAGGAGGGTCTTGTTTATGCAGGTTGGTGTTGACGTACTTTATACAGTCATCTAGAGTAGAACAGATGTAAGAGCACGTTCCCTGCAGGTTGGAGCACGCCATGTTGAGTTTCTGAAAGAGAAGAATGAAACTAGTTATATACAGTACATGATCATAGAAAGAAACAGTAACAGCTGGACCATGGCAGAAACATGGATCTATAGCCGATGATCCCACAACTGATTATTCTACCCCATTTTGATTGACACTTAACCCCTTTAGGACACAGCCTTATTTCACCTTAAAGGACCAGGGCACTTTTTGCAAATCTGTCACTTTAAGTAGTGATAACTTTAAAACACTTTGACTTATACAGGCCATTCTAAGATTGTTTTTTTCGTCACATATTGTACTTCATGACACTGGTAAAATGAAGTTAAAAAATATCATTTTTATTTATAAAAAAATACCAAATTTACCAAAAATTTGAAAAAAATAGCAAATTTCCAAGTTTCAATTTCTCTACTTCTATAATACATAGTAATACCTAAAAATAAAAATAGTAATTACTTTACATTCCCCATATGTCTACTTCATGTTTGGATCAATTTGGGAATGATATTTTATTTTTTTGGGGATGTTACAAGGCTTAGAAGTTTAGAAGCTTAGAAGTTCAGGTCTGAAGTCACTTTGTGAGGCTTACATAATAGAAACCACCCAAAAATGCAACCACATTCTAGAAACTACACCCCTCAAGGTATTCAAAACAAATTTTACAAACGTCGTTAACCCTTTAGGTGTTCCATAACAGTTAAAAGGCAAATGGTGATAAAATTTCCGAATTTAGATTTTTGGGCAAATTTACCATTTTAATCAATTTTTTCCAGTAACAAAGCAAGGGTTAACAGCCAAACAAAATGCTATATTTATTGCCCCGATTCTGTAGTTTGCAGAAACACCCCATATGTGGCCATAAACTCCTGTACGGGCACACAGTAGGGCGTAGAGGGAAAGGTGCGCCGTATGGTTTTTAGAAGGCAGATTTTGCTGGACTGGTTTATTTACACCATGTCACATTTGAAGCCCCCTGATGCACCCCTAGAGTAGAAACTCCAAAAAAGTGACCCCATTTTAGAAACTACAGGATAGGGTGGCAGTATTGTTGGTACTAGTTTAGGGTACATATGATTATTGGTTGCTCTATATTACACTTTTTGTGAGGCAAGGTAACAAGAAATAGCTGTTTTGGCACCGTTTTTATTTTTTGTTATTTACAACATTCATCTGACAGGTTAGATCATGTAATATTTTTATAGAGCAGGTTGTCACGGACACGGCGATACCTAATATGTATACTATTTTTTTTTTATTATGTAAGTTTTACACAAGGATTTCATTTTTTAAACAAAAACAATCATGTTTTAGTGTCTCCATAGTCTGAGAGCCATAGTTTCTTTTTAAGTTTTTGGGTGATTATCTTAGGTAGGGTCTCATTTTTTGCGGGATGAGGTGACGGTTTGATTTGTACTATTTTGGCGTACATACAACTTTTTTGATCACTTTTATTACCTTTTTTGGGAAGTAAGGTGGGAAAAACTTCAATTTCATAATAGTTTTTTATTTTTATGGCGTTCACCGTGCGGGTAAAGTAACATGACCGTTTTATAGATCAGGTCGTTACGGACGCGGTGATATCAAACATGTGTAGGGATTTATTTATTTTTTTTAATCAGTGATAAATGTGTTTTTTGATTTTTACACTTTTTTTGGACCCAGACCCACTTAGTTCTTGAAGATCCAGTGGGTCTGATATCTGTATAATACAGTACAGTACACTATATAGTGTACTGTACTGTATTTTTACTTTACAAAGTCTGATTAGACTTCTGCCTTTAGCAGAAGTCTAATCAGCACCATGGACAGCCGGATGCCTGTGAAGGCGTCTGGTTGCCATGGTAACCATCACTTGCTGCCACAGCAGAGCAGTGGGTGATGGGGAGGGAGGGAGGGAGGCCCCCTCCCTCTCCCATCGGGGGCTAAAAAGGCACAGCTCCCTCTTAACCTCTTCCATACAGCGGTCCCTACGGACCGCGGCATGGAAGGGGTTAAACGCCTGACATCTGTGCCAGCACAGATGTCAGGCGTTTCAAGCAGAGTGTCAGCAATGTGCTGACACTCTGCAAACCTCTCGATCGATCACATGCCTGCCCACCCCCCCGCTGCGCCCGCCAGCAGATAACAAAGAGGGCAGCGGGGCAAGGAAGTGCCGTGTCTTCATAGGAAAGCCCTTTGAGGAAAGTAAGGAGTTGTAATATCTGCTTCAGATACTGTGCATCCACTGAGCATTTCGCCAGAGACTGAGGTTCCAGTCAAGTGTTCTGAATATAATAGTGATCTACATGTGTCCGCCGTTCACCCGGGACCAATCAGGCGGTACCTAGAACCAGTTAGCTGGCGCAAGCCCCATTCCGATCAAGGCAGGGAGAGTCATGGCGGGGAGAGTGCCGACCAACCAACCACTACCGTCACGCCAAGATGCACAGAGGTATGCGGAGAAGGACTTGTGTGCGGTAAGATCTGTTCCAAGATTTGCCACGTGGATGTGTTTCCTACTGCACAACCAGAGAAGACCATAAGAACGTACGCTATTCTAGATCGCCAAAGTAATTGTTTCCTAGCTAGCTCTAAGTTCTTTGATCTGTTTAGGATAGAGGGAGAAACTACACCCTACACCCTAGGAACATGCTCTGGTCTTGTGACAACCTCAGGAAGAAGAGCTAATGGTTTAACCTTGAAGCCCATCAAAGGAGATAAGAAACTCTCTCTTCCAACCCTTATTGAGTGTGATGAATTGCCGGACGCAAGGGATGAGATTCCCACACCTGAAGCCGCACAGCATCACCCACATCTCAGGAACATAACCAGAGAGATTCCTCCCCTAGATAACCATGCCGAGATCTTACTCCTGCTAGGTAGAGACATTGTCAAGGCTCATAAGGTCCTTGAACTTCGCAATGGCCCTTTCAACACTCTATATGCCCAGAAACTTACAGTGGGTTGGGTCATCGTGGGGGATGTATGTCTGGACAGAATCCGCAGACCCTGCCAAGTACACTCCTTCAAAACCGACGTATTAAGAGGGGGACGAACTTCTTACTTCAGGCAGTGTCCCAACCACTACTATGTGCAAAAGAGCCCCAAGCTGAAAACCCTAGAGCAACCAGCAAAGCCCTGCAAATATACCTTAGACCCTGCAGGACATGGACGGAAGAGACGGTATCTGGAGTATATTCCCACAGTCCCGGCTCCTGGATGCAGGTCCCACAAATATGTCATCGATCATTCCAAACCTTCTACAGACATGGAGTATGACCCCATGGTGAACTACTCCGCCAGGCTCCTCAGCAAGGAGAAACCTGACAAGGCGACCAAAAGAAGCCGGGCCGATAGTCAAGGAAAAGACCATACAGCCGCTAAAAGAAGTAGAACCCATAGTCCGGGTGGAGGCCATACAGCCTCTTCTAAAAGGAGTAGAATGTCAAAGATAATGGTGGAAGCTAAATGTTCTTCTGACTCGGATCCTCCATCTTCAGATGTAAATGAAGGAGGAGACATTGTTGCACAGTACAATGTTGACAATGCTGGAAACTCCCTGAAGTCCTTTAAAAAAACTAGACAAAGAATCTAAAGCCAAAATCCGGGAAGAGCGAGCGTATAAAAGAGCACAACCTTTATAAGTTTCGGTGGAAGCAGGTACAACATCTCGCCAGTCAGTTCTGGAAAAGGTGGAGAAGAGAGTACCTCTGCCTCTTGCAAGAATGCAGAAGGTGGCAAGAACCAAGGCCTAATTTAAAGAAAGGATATTTTGTTCTGTTAAGAGACAAACAAGTTGATCGTCTCGACTGGCCTACTGGACTTATTACTAAAGTTGTTTCCAGTTCGGATGGGAAGGTTTGTAAGGTGGAAGTAAGAACCGCGAGAGTTAGAGTAATCAAGACCTTCTTCCGCCCTGTCACAGAAGTTGTGTTACTCATGCAGAACTTCCATGCCGAGATCCCTTCTACCCAAGATGCTCTACATCTTCTAAGACTGTTTCCAGTACCAGCTCTATGGCCCGAACTGAAGACTTATCCTTTTTTGATTGAATAATGTTCAATGCATGTTTCCTTTTCAGGTAGATGGACATTATTTGCATCTGCAAGCTATTGTTGTTTTTACAATTCCATTGTATGCAAATATATAGTGTTATCTACCGATACCAGACGGGGAGTGTTCTGTTCCAGTATCTTGCATTGTGTAATGGTATACTCCCCCCTGTTTTCAGGCTTCCAGTTAGTTTAGCCTAGCAACTCCCTGTTTTCCCAGTTAGGAGTTATTGTTGGCATAATTCTTTTACCATCTGGATTACCCTGCAACGTCTTGTAATACAATTTCCGGATTAAAAGGCTACTTGATTAATACCTGGGTGTCTGATGCATAGGCTGTAAGTGGAGAAAGTCAAATTCAACAAGTCACTCCTGTGCGTATAGAGGTTGCTCTACACAGGTGCGCGATTGTATATAGCTGACTTTCGAAACGCCACAGCTCCTCCGGCCCACTTGCTCTCAGGGGTTTTGCTCATTGCCCTTCATGCTATACACCCACCACTGACTGACCGGGCCAGGCAATGACTGAAAATGTACTCACGCCTGGCCCTGAAGTTGCTGGAGCTTGATCAGCGCACACACTGTACAGGGATGGAGCACCTGTGACGATTTTATTGCTCTGTATCTGACGACAGAACCCCTTTAAGAAACAGTAACATCTAAAAATGTGTCAGACTGAAGTAAATACAGTTCCTAGTTGTTGGGTAACAGATGTCTGTTTTAGATATTAAACCTTATTCTATTACAACAGGTTTTAATCATTGCGTCTTAATTAATTAATGGTATAATCATATTTTTGTTAAGAATCTGTCACTTTAAAGTAGCTGCCCTGTTTAGAAAGCTTAATTTTCATATACAGTCAGGTCCATAAATATTAGGACATCGACACAATTCTAACATTTTTGGCTCTATGCACCACCACAATGGATTTGAAATTAAACAACGGGTGAACGGTGTAGGAATTACAACAGTTTGCATATGTGCCTCCCACTTGTTAAGGGACCAAAAGTAATAGGACAGAATAATAATCATAAATCAAACTTTCACTTTGTAATATTTGGTTGCAAATCCTTTGCAGTCAATTACACCCTGAAGTCTGGAACGCATAGACATCATCAGACGCTGGGTTTCATCCCTGGTGATGCTCTGCCAGGCCTCTACTGCAACTGTCTTCAGTTCCTGCTTGTTCTTCAGGCATTTTCCCTTCAGTTTTGTCTTCAGCAAGGGAAATGCATGCTCAATCGGATTCAGGTCCGGTGATTGACTTGGCCATTGCATAACATTTCACTTCTTTCCCTTAAAAAACTCTTTGGTTGCTTTTGCAGTATGCTTTGGGTCATTGTCCATCTGCACTGTGAAGCGCCGTCCAATGAGTTCTGAAGCATTTGGCTGAATATGAGCAGATAATATTGCCCAAAACACTTCAGAATTCATCCTGCCGCTTTTGTCAGCAGTCACATCATCAATAAATATAAGAGAACCAGTTCCATTGGCAGCCATACATGCCCACGCCATGACACTACCACCACCATGCTTTACTGATTAGGTGGTATGCTTAGGCTGGGTTCACACGGGCGTCCCGGGTGCATTGCGGCAAACCCGCGCGAGTAGGTACGCAATTGCAGTCAGTTTTGAATGCGATTGCGTTCCGTTGTTCAGTTTTTATTGCGCGGGTGCAATGCGCTTTGCACGCGCGTGATAAAAAACTGACTGTGGTACACAGCCCCGAACTTCTTCACTGATGTTCAGGTTTGGGTTCGGTGTTGTGTAGATGTAATTATTTTACCTTAAAACATGGTTATAAGGGAAAATAATAGCATTCTTTAATACAGAATGCTTGGTAGAAGGTCAATTGAGGGTTAAAAAAATAAAATAAATTAACTCACCTCCTCCAATTGATCGCGTAGCTGCCGGTCTCCTGTTCTTTCTTCAGGTGATGGACCATGTGATGTGACGTCACCACAAGTCCTTTAGCCGGCAGCTCATGATTAAAGAAGTAAGAAGTTCCTTTCCTTCTTCTCCATACTCTTCTCTTCCCATCACTCTGGTACAAGTTGATCTTAGTCTCATCTGTCCATAGGATGTTGTTCCAGAACTGTGAAGGCTTTATTAGATGTCGTTTGGCAAACTCTTATCTGGCCTTTGTGTTTTTGAGGCTCACCAATGGTTTACATCATGTGGTGAACCCTCTGTATTCACTCTGGTGAAGTCTTCTCTTGATTGCTGACTTTCACACACATACACCTACCGCCTGGAGAGTGTTCTTGATCTGGCCAACTGTTGTGAAGGGTGTTTTGTTCACCAGGGAAAGAATTCTTCGGTCATCCACCACAGTTGTTTTCCGTGGTCTTCCGGGTCTTTTGGTTTTGCTGAGCTCACTGATGCGTTCCTTCTTTTTAAGAATGTTCCAAACAGTTGTTTTGGCCACGCCTAATGTTTTTGCTATCTCTCTGATGGGTTTGTTGTGTTTTTTTCAGCCTAATGATGGCTTGCTTCACTGATAGTGACGCCTGACTGCTATTAAAATGAATGTATGTAAATCAATAAAATGTACATCGATAATAAGAACTGAAGATAAATAAATAAATAAATACCCCAAAAAAAGAAAGGGGAGACTTTAGTGCTCAGTAGCCATATGATAAAACCATAAGACATCTGGTAAATAATATCAAATGTAGAACATAAAAACATGTAAACGGTGATATACACCACACTCACTTCACCAGGGAGGGGTGTAGTGGGATAAAACTCAAGACACCCAAAACAACCACTTCCCTCGCCTGGTAAATGCCTAATACCTTCTCTGCTCCTGAGGAAGGGGTTTGTTAATCCCCGAAACGTGTTGAGCCCACCTGACTTATTTATTTATTAAAGGAATATACCAGAAGTTCTAAGTAGTGGACTGCCGTATCTTCCAGCTATTCTACAAGCGAGCCAGGTGAGGGAGGTGGTTGTTTTGGGTGTCTTGAGTTTTATCCCACTACACCCCTCCCTGTAGTGTGGTGTATATCACCTTTTACATGTTTTTTATGTTCTCCATTTGATATTATTTACCAGATGTCTTATGGTTTTATCATATGGCTACTGAGCACTAAAGTCTCCCCCTCCTTTTTTTGGTAAGGGGTATTTATTTATTTATCTTCAGTTCTTATTATCGATGTACATTTTATTGATTTACATACATTCATTTTAATAGCAGTCAGGCGCCACTTGGTGATTTTATTTTCCTTTTTTCTCATTTCATTACTACTATATTGCATCCTTGCTTATAGTCCATCACCTAGGCTGCCCTGCTTCTGTCCTAGGATCTCACTGTTCAGTATCTCCTGGACTGTAAATTATCATATTTATTACAAACCTATTCCTCCACTCTGGTCTCCACCTCTGGCGCCCTGTGTGTTTATCCCATATCTCCTTTCACAGAAGAACAGGATTAACCCTCTCTTTTTCTTCCTTTACCTCGATTCACTGATAGTGACAGCTCTTTGGATCTCATCTTGAGAGTTGACAGCGACAGATTCCAAATGCAAATAGCACACTTGTAATGAACTCTGGACCTTTTATCTGCTCACTGTAATTGGGATAATGAGGGAATAACACACACCTGGCCATGGAACAGCTGAGAAGCCAATTGTCCCATTACTTTTGGTCCCTTAACAAGTGGGAGGCACATATGCAAACTGTTGTAATTCCTACACCGTTCACCTGATTTGGATGTAAATACCCTCAAATTAAAGCTGACAGTCTTGTTCTTTTTTATTTCAAATCCATTGTGGTGGTGTATAGAGCCAAAAATTGTGTCGATGTCCCAATATTAATGGACCTGACTGTACCCTCTTAGGGAATTCGGACTACAGAGAGGTCTTCTGTTCAAAATGGGCAGGGCAGGTACATAGAACAGTTCTTGCTTGGGAAGAACTGTCCAGTATTACACAGACAACCCACTCTGCAATGCTTCATTCCCCTGTGATGGCGCTGCAGGGACACTGAACACTTCCTGCCACAGATAACCACTGATCGCTCGGGATTCCATTATGGGAACACTGCAATTTGCTCATTTTCAAAGCATCCTTCAAAAAAGTAGTATTTTACCAACTCAAAGAACCCTTTTTAAAATGACAAGACAAAGGATAACACTTGTTAAATTTAGTTACATTCTTTTTTAACAGATAGGGCTTCGTTTAGGCTTTATTTTTGATAAACCGAGAACAGTGCTTGCAAAACAGTTTTTTTATGCCGAGTTCTGCACTGATATTATGGCAGAAGGCAAAAGTTTCATCTGTTAAATAGTTAACAAAAATCCAGCATCTTCCATGTCATTTACCCATTGGGTTATTAGGTTACTTACAATACAGGGTGGTAAAACCGGTGACACGGCTAAACCTGTTTGGTCACAATGGTATTTAAAAAGGAACTGCTAGAGCAAAATGACATGTCTAACAAAGATCACATAAATCAGATACAACAAAAAAGCTGCAAAAATAACTTGAACCTGAACAAATTTGCTCTGTGCATTCAGTTTGCACCTGACTGATGGTCCAAAGCCTTACCAGGTCCCATTAGATAAGGAAATCACCTAAACTGAATAGCAGCGATTTCCACATTAAAATGCTGCCCGTACATAGACTTCAATTAAAATGACATTAGATATTCGGGCTTTGTATGAGAACACTACCCTAGCAAACAACAGACTTGCTGGTTCTAATCTAGGGGAATGATAACACGTGCATCACTGATCACTATGTAATATGATGCGTCCCTGTACATAGACATCAATGATAATGGACATACAAGACATTATTTTAAAAGAATATCATATGTATGACAAGGGGTGTTGTTTACACAGTGGGAACTAGCATATATAAAAGGAATACCCCAAAAAGACAGGGGTTGTCCCATCTCACACATTGGTGGCACATCACTAGGATATGCCACCCATGTCAGTTAGGTACGGAGGTCCCCCAAAGTGAACGTGGGCTCACCACGCAAGGGCGGCCACTCTCCATTCACTTCTATGGGAGTGATGAAAATAGAAATGCGCCGCTCGCAGACTTCTTGGCCCGAGCTTCCTAATTCCCCATCCCACTACAGGGATTCAGGAAGTCTTGACATAGGTAGTTGCTTGATGTGCACTTCAGCTGGAGAGTTTGTGGTTAAAAGGTCCTACAATGTACTGTAATATGGTTGCTGCAGTGGTTCTTACCTCCTTATTTGGCACAGATGCCGCTTCATCGGTGGTCACTGCTTCCTTTACTTCTGCCACTTGTCCCATAAGTAGATCACAGAAGAGCCGCAGCTCTGACAGCTTCCGACTTAGACTTTCATTATCTGGAAGCACATCTAGGAAACACAAGTACAAGATATATACATTTAAAAAGATAAAACATAAGCAAATAAGACGGCTGTAAAATTAAAGGGCATCTGTCAGCAGATTTGTACCTATGACACTGGCTAACCTGTTACATGTGCACTTGGCTGCTAAAGGCATCTGTGTTGGTCCAACATTCATATGTGCCCGCATCGCTGACAAAAATGATGTTAATATATGCAAATGAGCCTCTAGGAGCAACAGGGGCGTTACCATTACACCTAGAGGTTCATCTTTCTGCAACTGATTTGCCCTCTCCACGTTGATTGACAGGGCCAAGCAGTGAAAAAAGCATCTAGGTGTAATGGTAATGCATCCATTGCTCCTAGAGGCTCATTTGCACATATTTAAAACTTCATTTTTCTCAGCAATGCGGGCACGTATGAACATGGGACCAACACAGTTGCCAAGCGCACATGCAGCCAGTTTCATATGTACAAATCTGCTGACAGATGCCCTTTAAGGCCTCATGCACACAAGGCCGTGTCAGTATTTCGGTCTGCATAATACGGATACCTTCCAAGTGCACTCGGCATTTTTCTCACTCCCATCTATAGAAAGGAATATTCTTGTCTGAAATGTGGACCAGAAATATTGGATTATTCATACGACCTTTGGTGTCCCGTTCCCATATTGCGGACAGCATTTGCGAAAGCGCAATACACGGGCACCGTTCCGTTGTCATTCCGCATCACGGATGCGGACCCATTTATTTCAATGGGTCCGCAAATCCGGAACGGAAGCACGGAACAGAACCCTAAGGAAGCACTACGGAGTGCTTTATGGGGTTCCGTTTCGTGCCTCCGCACCGCAAAAAGATAGAGCATGTTCTATCTTTTTGCGGAACGGAGGGATAGCGGAGCCATTCAAGTGAATGGGTCTGTGAACCCCATACGCCTGCCCCACGGAAAGGCGCCTGTGCATTGCGGACCGCAATTTGCGGTTTACAGCACGGGCAACCAACGGTCGTATGAACGAGCCCTTAGAAGGGTAAGCTAAGGAAATGGCCTGCCTGATCCACCTAGCAATAGTCTGAGAAGAGGCAGCAGAACCCTTCCTAGCAACCTGAAATAAAAGCGCAGACGAGAGGTGGACCTCCAAGGCTGAGTAACCTTTAGATAATGTAAAATACACCTCCTAACTTCTAGGCAATGGAACTGTGATTTTTTTTCCTCATTCTTGGGGGAGGCACATAAAGAAGGTAACACTACCTCCTGAGAACGGTGAAAATGAGAAGAGACTTTTGGTAAAAAAGAAGGATCAGGAGAAATCACTACCCGATCCTCCGAGATAACCAAATAGGGTGGGGGGGGGGGGGGAACAGAGAGCGCAATGAGCTCACTAACTCTTCTAGCCGAGGTAATGGCAAGCAGGAAAGCAAGCTTTAGGGAGAGCATCTTTGGGGAGATATTATCAATCGGCTCATAAGGGTCAGAAGAGAGCGCAGAGAGGACCAAGTTTAAATCCCAAGGAGGGGTTTTAACTTTTGAGACCGGGGATAACTTGGACACATCTGTAACAAACCTCTTGACCCAGGGATGTATTGCTAGTCTAAACTCAAATAAAGTTTGTGGTGGTTCACTGGTGAACCACCACAGTGGTATTATTTTATATAGTATTAGTAAGTAAAAGTTACGTTTTAAAGGGTCAACATTGCTGGACACTTCTAAACTCAAATAAGGCAGATATCTGGACCTTTAAATTACTAGGCCTGAGTTTTTTCTTCCAACCTTCCTGTAAGAATGCAAGCACGAGCGGAATGACAGGAACCTCTAGCACATCCACAGGTCTATTGGTGAACCTGAAAAAGGCATTCCAAACTCTCAGATAGATCTCAGAAGTAACCCCTTTTTCGACTGGCCAACAGAGTGTTAAACCACCTCTTCAGAAAGATCTTCTTTTTAAAAGAGCCAAGCAGTCAGATGTAGATTTCTTACTAAAGATTGGAACCTGAGACAGAAGCTCCCGAGACTCCGGAAGCACCCATGGGGTTGCTATTGACATCCTGCAGAGCCAGGAGACCCAAACTCTTCTTGGCCAGAAGGGGGCTATAACTATTACAGTTGCTTCCTCTCTGATGTTTTTGAAAACCCTCGGTAACATTTTTAGGGGGGGGGCATAGAGAAGGCCCTGCCTCCAAGATTGAGCCAATACGTCCTCTGCTCTCGGAAATTCCCCCGGAGATCGGGAATAGAAAACCCTCTACCTTTCTGTTCGATCTGGTGGCAAAGAGATATATCTCCAGAATCCCCCATAATGCTGTGACCTGGTTGAAAACCTTTTGATCTAAGGACCACTCTCCCTGGCTTAGATGAGGACGACTGCGGAAGTCCGCTTTCACATTGTCCGAGCCCTTTAGATGCACCGCAGGAAGAGATGATAGAGAAGCTTCTGCCAGACTGAATATCTGATGGGCGAGAGACATGAGGCCCTGAGCCCTTGTACCTCCCTGCTGATTGATATAGGCTACAGCTGTCGTGTTGTCCGAGTAGATCTTTACATTTCTGCTCTTGATAACAGGAAGACTAACAGGGCTAACCTGATCGCATTTAAATCCCTGAAATTCTGAGACTGGGATAAAGCTCTGCTGTCCCAGCTTCCCTGCAACAGAAGGCACTCCACATGGGCTCCCCAACCGGATAAACTCGTATCCGTCGTTAAAGGAAGAACCGCTTCTCTGATCCACGGGACTCCTCATTGTAGATTCTCTAAATCCATCCACCACCTCAAGGAGCTCAGAGTCCGAGGTGATAGAGAGATTTCCGAGTCCAGAGAGAGAATACATCTGTCCCATTCCTGTAGAATCTGAAGCTGCAAAAAGAGACAGACGACCTCCGACAGGGGGACTGGCGTCATTGGGACTGTTTCTTTGAGGAATCTGGCATGGAAAAAATAAACCCCTTATTTATTTTTTTGCGACACCAGCAAACTGCTTTGCTCTCTCCTTTCCCTTAAATCCTTCTTTATTAAATCTAGGACGGAAAGACCTCCTGGGGAGGTTGACTAGTGGAGAAATAGCCTTTTTTTCTTGCTGGAGACCTTTTCTAGAAGGTTGTCAAGGACGGGGCCAAACAAAAACTCACCCTGACACAGGATAGTGCAAAGCTTTGCCTTAGGCCTCATTCACACGACCGCAGTTTTTGTGGTTCGGGTGCGGACCCATTCACTTCAATGGGGCTGCCAAAGATGCAAACAGCACTCCGTGTGCTGTCCGCATCCGTTGCTCTGTTCCGTGGCCCCGCAAAAAAAATATAACCTGTCCTATTCTTGTCTGCTTTGCGGACAAAAATAGATGGGCCGAATGTTCCGCAAATTGTGGAAAGCACACGGGCGGCTTCCGTTTTTTGCGGATCCGCGGTTTGCGGCACGCAAAAAACGGAAAGGTCGTGTGCATGAGGCCTTAGAGGGAACGTCCCTATTCCAGCCCTTTAACCAAATAGCCCTACGGGCAGAGTTAGATAAGGCTGAAGCCCTAGTGGAGAACCTTAAGGGGTCCACAGAGGCATCAGCCAAGAAATCTAGAGCATTGTTTATATAGTGGGGAAGGAGGTAAGCAACTGTTCCCTAGGGGTACCTCCTTTAATGT